>NC_052513.1:42572331-42872331 GCF_014356525.2 Nilaparvata lugens | reverse complement strand
AGTTGTCAATGTATGCACTGAATAGCAGAGGACCCAAGATTGAACCCTGAGGGACACCTCGTCCCACTGGTCGCCAGCGCGAAGAGGAACCCCCAAGTCTCACACACTGACGTCTATTCTGCAAGTAGGACCGCACCCATGCCACCGTCGAACGAGAGAAACCCATACCCTCCAGTCTGTACAATAGGATGGGATGGAACACACAGTCAAAGGCCTTGCTGAAATCAACAAGGACAATGAGTGTGAGCTCCCTGCCATCCATTGCTCTGCGAACGTCATCAGCCACCTTGAGAAGAGCAGAATTGGTGCTGTGACCAGACCTGAATCCTGACTGGAAGTCGCTAATAAGCCCCCTACTGCAAATAAATTCACTCATCTGTTTGTGGACAATCACCTCTAGTACTTTGGAGAGCACAGATAGTAAGCTGATGGGTCTGTAGTCTGAAAGGGAGGACGGGTTGGGAGTTTTGTTTAAGGGTATGACTATAGATGACTTCCAATTTTCAGGAAAAACGGAAGTCATGAGAGATGTATTTATGATGTGGGTGATGAAGGGAAGTATCAGGGGAAGCATAATTTTTATGAATTTCAATGGTAGATCATCAGCCCCAATAGCATTGCTCTTTATTTTCAGTATAGCGGCCAAAACGTCACTTGCTGAGACACATGAAAAGTAGAATGGCTCTCCAGTTACTTGAGCTGGCAAAGAGTTGATGTAGTCATGGGCACGATCCAAGCCAACAGGTATGTCAGTAAAAAAGTTGTTGAGATCGTCCAGTGAGTGAGACACAACAGGCCCGCCCCCCTCTCCACCAACTCCAACAGACCTCAGTCTACGCCACTTACAAGCAGATGAACCAGCAGAGGAGATCAGATTTTGGAAATATCTGGATTTGGCGTTTCTGATGGTCTGCTTGCACAAATTTCTCATTCGCTTGTAGCTATTGAAATCCACAGAGCTCTTTGTGCGTCGTGCAACTCTACTACACCGATCGCGCTCGGCCATCATCCGACGTATTTCTCTTGAAATCCATGGAGCAGGATCCCTTGTCACTCTGCGCTGCACAAGTGGAATATACTTATTGAATAAATAGGATACACCATTATGCAACTCATTCACCATGTAATTAACATCATTAGTTGCGTAAATGGTTTGCCAGTTCAATGTCATCCCCTCATTGAATAACTCATGGTAGTTGATGTTTTTGTAATCTCTGTATTCAATGATTTTTGGCTTCTGTTTGGGACTTTTTAAGCCATATACAAGGTAAACCATATCATGAGCAGACAGTGCAGGGAAAGGGATCTGCCCATGGCCAACAGCCGACCGCTCATCACAAACAGCAATCAGGTCCAAGAGCGTATCAGACGTAGCGGTATGATGAGTCGCCTGGAGGGGGAGCAGGGTCATGCCACCAGTATAAAACATAGTCGTGAGTTGAGTCTTGTCATAGGTGTCACGTCCTAGTAAGTCAGTGTTAAAGTCTCCCATTACAGCTATATGGCTGTACGGCAGCATGAGACGCAACAGGGTATCTCCAAAGTCACTCATGAATCCTATATGAGGTGGTCGATAACATACTCCAATCAGCATTTTAACATTATGAGATTTAATTTCAAGGAACATGTATTCGGGTCTATTTGGAATCGATGAATCGGATGAATACTTATGACTCGGCAGCAAGGCGCGCTTAACAAACGCAGCAACACCTCCACCGTTTTTATGTAAGCGATCGTTACGAAGGAGTACATACCCATCAAGTTCCACAAGCCTATTTGAAACGTCAGGTTTCAGCCAAGACTCCGATACCAAGACAACGTCACAATCCTGGCCTCCGAATACATGCCTGAATTCGTCGATGTGACAGAGGAGGGATTGTGCATTCACATGAGCAATCTTCAGTCGGCCGGGAAATGGAGTGACCGCCCGCCTAAGCAGCTCGCCGGTGCTCAGTGCGGCAGCATCGTTATACTGCTGTGTCATTCAAGTTGTAGAATAGATTGGGCATTAATGACGCAGAGAATAAGAAGAAAAAGGCAAAAACTAGGCAGCTTAAAATTAAAAGATTCAAGTTTAAAAAAGACAAACGTACCACATTCACACCAACACATATACAACAAAACAACATTATAATATTGAAAGAGTAATACAAAACAGGAATGCATGCAATGATTTGAGATTGAGAATACTCAATGATCTTACTCGTAACTGGCCAGTGAAATTCGGCTCCATAACTATTATGAATGGAAGAGAAGGGGGAAAAACAGTTGTCTGACTCAATATTAGAAGAAAGGAAGTTTCTCAGCTATATAAATGCTCAATTTACTACCATTTCTAATTGAATGAGATTTATCACAACAGAAAATTATTAGTGGATTGGTAGCAGCCATTAATATGAAGAACAAAAGTTTTGAGGGAAGATGCAGTAAAACAAAATAATCATAATGATAAAAATACAGGAAAAATAATGTTGGAATAGAGAGAAAAGTGTTAGGACAGATTAAGTGATGTTACTTTATGAATTATAAAACTATTCTGAAATAGTGTAGTTGATTAGAAAAATATAGAACAAAACTGTAATGATGAACTGCATGCTGAGGAAAAATAATGATACAAAAAATGAGCGGTTAATCGTTTTGATTGTGACACAGAAAAGAACGAGAGCATGATTTTAAAAAATTAGAGGAAATAACGATATTGTTATCATGTACTCTTGCTGTGAAGATAAACCCTATATATCAGGAAAAAATAGAACAGAGAACAGAGGGAGCAGATAAGAAAGACGTAACCAAGATAACGGGATTACGATAGACAACTAGATGACAATCTATAGATGCTACTCTTCATTCACACACAGAGATAATTATGCAATGTAGACATCAAAATTATTTATGAATTTGACTGAATGGCAATGTTTTGTTGAAGGAGATGTAAGACTGACTCAGATTTTATCCATCCAGCCAATTAAAGAAGAATGGTAATTTAAAAGTTAAAAATTAATTATCTTCAATCAGTCAAATTGAAATCCTAAAATGAACTGAATTTACTGTGGTAATCGACTGGAAAAGCAATAACTCTTGAATATAATTATTAACTGCAATAATAATGGAACTATTAATTAACTGAAATGATTAACAATATATGCAAATAAATAATATGTATAAGATAGAAAACTGTTCTTTTAAATGATTTTCCTTGAATTCTTTGTTAATATTTAGTCCAAGGTGACATGCTTATCTGAATAGATACAATCAGTGCTCACGACTCACTGGAATGAATTCTGTCACCCTCGCGCCACATCACTCTGCCGTCGATCGTCCACGCATTCCTGATGCCCACTCTAGCTGCCACCTCACGGAAGTGAGCATGTCGTCGTCTCGTGAGGTCCTCTCTTATAGTGATATCAGAACCCTTGAGCTGCCTCCTCGCCGATAACACCGAACGCCGAGTCTGGTAGCTCACGAACTTGACGATGACAGCTCTCGGTCTCGCCTGAGTCGCTCCAGTACCAGGAAGACGTCCCACTCTGTGGCAGCGGTCGATCTGCGCTCCATCCACCGCGATTTTCAATCTGTCACTACACAGCTTGGTGACAATCTCGGTGACATTTTCTCCATTCACCTCCGGAATGCCAAATATTCGTACATTATTGCGACGTTGGTATTGTTCTTGAGAGTCCAACTTAAGCTCATACAATTCGGTACGAGATGCTGCCTTTTTTGTAATGTCGCGAATTTCAGCTTCCAATGAATCGATTTTTTTCTCCATAGCCGATAAACGCGGTTCATACTCACTCTGGATGCGCGCTCTTATCAGCTCATCGAGATTATCATTCAGCTTTAACACAACACGGTCGACGATACTATCAAGGAACTTGTTATCTGACAAGAGTTCGGCTACAAACTCCTTGAGCATGCCTTTATCAGCCGGCCACCCCTCCCCCTTGGTCGATGACGAGGATGATGCTGACGACGGGCGATCGCTCGATGCCGAACCCTTATCGCCGCCGGTTGCGACCCTGGCTAGCTTGCTCCTTAGCACTGCTGGCGAAGATTTAGGCATGATCAAAATTAAATTTATTTAAATCACAGTAACCACTCAAGATGAGAACTTGAAACTTGTGATGATTGAAGATGATCACACACAGCACGAGTCAGCCAAAACTTAGAACTCAACTAACACAAGAACATGCAGAAATCGAGAAACAAACAGGAGCCGAAATGAACAACGTCAGGCCGTTAGCATTCTTATCTCACTCTCAGAGAGAGAGAGAGAGATTAGGGTAAGAGTGGAATGAAATATTGAATAGAAAGACTAAGACAATGTGGTTTTTGACAATTTCTTAGTCTTTTTATTTAATATGAATGATAACCACAATATCAACTTCTCAACTACACAAGAAGTAGAATGAAATGGGAATAATCATAGAGTAGAGATGTGGTTGGGAATAGAAACGATATCTGAGAGTGAGGTTGAAGAAGTAGAAATAGTCCGAGAGTTGAAGATTAGATAAGATAAGATTACTTTATTTATGTATGTTACAATAATTACTGGTTTATACACTAATTTACATTAAATAGACTAAGAATATAACTATTCAACTGTATATGATATGAAAAAGCAATTTGTAATATAATAACTATAGGATAATTATATTGTTATGCATCTACATAAATTGGCGGAGCTTTGGACATATCAATGTCCATTCTTTGGAAAGAATATTAAAAATATCCTCCCTTTTTGTGTAGTTGAGAAGTTGATATTGTGGTAATTATTCATATTGAATGAAAAAGACTAAGAAATTGTCAAAAACCACATATTTATTGATACTTGGAAAGACCGGTTTCGGTTATTACACCATTGTCAATCTCTGATAAACAATCTATGAGTTTATCAGAGATTGACAATGGTGTAATTACCGAAACCGGTATTTCTAAGTATCAATAAATATGTGGTTTTTGACAATTTCTTAGTCTTTTTCATTCAATAAATATCCTCCCCACTAACTCTTTACCAAAAGAGAGAGAGAGAGAGAGAGAGAGAGAGAGAGAGAGAGAGAGAGAGAGAGAGTGAGAGAACGTACTAATGCAAAGTACAGATATGGAGAGGAATAGAAATCATGTGAGAGTGTGAGAGAATTAGGAATAGCCTGAGAGTTGAAGATAGTGTGAGAGTGATCGCGAGAGAGATAGAATGAGTGAGAGAGATGTTAAATATCGATTTCAGCGTCAGGTAGGTTAGGGTACACGTTGAACTGTCAGCATGTCTCAGGCTGAGTGGTGTGCATAATTCACACAACCCTTACATGCCCACTATATCTCTTCGCCGACATGAAAATCAAGAAGGCAACCAACTCGACTGTGGCAAACTCCAGGATGAAGATTCACTCTAAAGTGTCAGTATGATTGCAATGGATAGAACTGAAGTTACTCTTAAAGAATGCTGTCAATTTGTGGCAGTCTCCTCAAGTGAGATTCACTTTGAACTGTCAGTGTAATTCGAATGAGTTGATGTTTTGATTAATTAGAAGGATTGCTGCCAACTCGTGTGGTAAACTCTTCAAGGAAGATTCACGACAATTTGTCAGCATGATTAGAATGGGAAGAAGTTATGTTTCTTATAAGGAGTGCTGCCAATCATGTGTCACATTCTTTCATAGTGAGGTCCACGTAATGATGGCATCATTTGATTAGAAATATGGTACTGCTATCCTTGTCTATCATTCAACAAAGCGGATAGCGCTATCTCTTTCTCGTTTTGCTTTGTTGCAAGATCGTTTTCAAACAATGTATAATTAATTGACAAAATATATCATCTTAACTATGAAAATTCATTATAAAATTATTGAAAAATATAATTTCTTTCTTTATAAAAAATAATAATCGATTATTTTAAACGAGAGTGAACAGTTAAATACAGTACATCAATGAACCTGTATCTGCTACCGTCTATAGAAGACATTGACAAGACAGAGGATCGGCAACGTTGTTCTGCTATCTTTCTTCACTGCCATTATAACGTGGACATCACTATAGTTGTTAGCATATAATTCGAAGGAGTTTGAGTTCTGTTACCTGGGAAATGATGCCAACTTGTGGCACTATACAAGAGTGTGAGGTCTACGTTGTAATTTCGGTGAGAAAGATATGAGAACAGCTTAGCCGATTCTCTTTCTTGTCACTGCCTTCTATAGCTGATACCACTATATCTAATGTGATATCAACTTAAAAAAATCTGGTGTGGCGCACTCACACAACTTTCCTTGCCGTTATGAAAATTGATCACCTGACGCTAGTGTTCACGCGCATCTCTAGTCTACTTATAAACAAAGTTCTGAGCCAGCTGTTGACAGGACAATAACGCTGGAGACATACGAGGTCTGCTATCTCTTCGTAGTGAATCATTTAATAGAATCAACAGTTGCCAACAGTTTGCAATTATTGGATAATCACATTTTCTCGAAGTTCATGCTTATTTTCAATTTTAGATGGAAATGCTACTGAACATCAATTGTAGAGATTTTCATGCTCAATCTTTTCCACTCGGAATTGTTAGTTCAAATTGTATCTGAAGCCTGATAATAGGAAATCTGAAATCAAACTTTGCATTAATGGGGCGGATCTCCTCGAATTTTTACAGATATGGGATTTGTGGCAGTTGATAGAGCTTATCAATGATAAGAAAATCGCGAAAAACCCTGTTTTTGACAACATTTTCGCCATTTTAGCCGCCATCTTGAATTGCATTTGATCGAAATTGTTCGTGTCGGATCCTTGTATTGTAAGGACCTCAAGTTCCAAATTTCAAGTCATTCCGTTGATTGGGAGACGAGATATCGTGTACACAGACGCACATACACTCATACACACACACACACACACACCACACACACACACACCACACACACACACACACACACACAACACACACACCACACACCACACACACACACACACACACACACACACACACACACACACACACACACACACACACATACAGACCAATACCCAAAAACCACTTTTTTGGACTCAGGGGACCTTGAAACGTATAGAAATTTAGAAATTGGGGTGACTTAATTTTTTTCGGAAAGCAATACTTTCCTTACCTATGGTAATAAGGCAAGGAAAGTAAAAATTACTGTTTCTGAAAAGCAATAAAATCATCTGATCTAATATTTATTACGGGATCAGCTATCTTCTTTGCTAGACAGTGATGGCACGATATTCTCCAACGTTGTTCTCCTATGTTTCTCCACTGCCATTATAACGTGGACCTCAGTGTAGTGCATCAGTGGCCAAATTTAGACTGGGCAAATCCGATGACTTTTTGATGCAGGTGGAAGCCGATGGAAACTTGTGACCTCCTGAGAGTGACATCGACTGAAATAGATGTACACTCTGTACTGATTTATAAATGAGATGTCTCCAATGTACATAGGATACTAGGTATTAGGTATTCTAGGTAGAATCACAGATCTAAATGACATCTTGATCAATGATACAATGAATTGTGGGTATATTGGACGACTCTGCGAAGTGTATTAATTTGCTGTTGTCAAAGTATGGGATGCTATATTTGATTCTTCCATTAGCCTTAGCATACAATAACTAATGAAAAGGTAATCTAATCCAGTCTATTTATAGAAATCGGCCCATATGAATAAAACCAGAGCAAATGCTCTGAGCAAGAGCATGGAGCATAAGGTTTTGCTCATGAGCAAAAGGTAGAAGCAAAGCATTTGCTCATTTTTATATGAATAAAAGCTTCACCTTATGCTCCTGAACTCTGGAGCAAATGCTCACGTATTTTAAAGATTTTTCATCAGCTGATTCGCTTTTGTAGCCTTAATTTGTTTTTATAGCTCACGGAAGCGCTAAATATGCAAGTAAGGTGCACCGCTTGTGTTTGTGTCGTCTGCTCTGTTTTCTATTTATGAATAGAGTTTTAGGTTAGTTGAGTTTAGAATTTTGAAATAATAGCGTGAAAAAATGTATTCTCTATAATAATCTTCAGCATATTCTTATAATATAATAGCCTTTTTATAATCGTCTACACTCTCATCTTCTTAAATGCCTATTTCCTATTTTGTGATGGCTATCTTTATAACAGGTAGCTATCTTTTGTATTTATTCTTTTGTAGGGATAATGGTGATATATATCATGGTTGAATCTAAAAAGAGTTTTATAGTTCTCAACTATTGGTTGTGATCGTATCTGGTATAGTTTCCTCTTCCTCATACAAATTAGTTGAGCCATTACTATGAGCAAAAGGTGATAAGCAGCTCTAGACTAGACTCACCTTTTTTGAAGCATTTGCTTCAGAAGTTGAGCAAATGCTCTAGTTTATTCATACAATTTTGGGCAAAAGCTTTTACTTTTGAGCAAATGCTCAAACTATTTTCATGAGCAAAAGGTGATAAGCAGCTCTAGACTAGACTCACCTTTTTTGAAGCATTTGCTTCAAAAGTTGAGCAAATGCTCTAGTTTATTCATACAATTTTGAGCAAAAGCTTTTACTTTTGAGCAAATGTTCAAACTATTTTTTTGATGAGCATGAGCAAAAGGTTTTGCACACGTTTATTCATAGAAAATGAAGCAAATGCTCCATATTTTAGAAGTATAAGCAAATGCTCAACTTTATTCATATGGGCCATTGAGTGTGGTTCCTCTATGCTCTTATGATGAGTTCCACGTTAAAATGGCAGTGGAGAAGAATAGGGAATCATGTTGTCGATTGTTTGCCTTCCACTGCCTTCTATAGAGGATAGCTGATGCTGGTACATCTGATGAACTGTCAATCCGCTTTCAAAATGATCAATCATACTTTATTCGTCATTCATTCATTCATTTTTATCCATTTATTCAATGAGTAAACATTATCAAAATGATAGGGAGAGGAAAAATAAGGTCACCTTGTGCTATTCCTCTCCCAAATTTTGATAAGGTTACACATTTACCGGAATAGGTTGAGTCTTGTAGTAACTCCCCACTAATTTAATTACGAATTTAATTATCATTATTATTATCATTAATATCGGGGCACCGAGCTTCGCTCGTTATTTATTTATTGATAAACAGAACTCAATTCTTCTAAATGATTGGGGAAGGACTAACAGGCACAGCACAAAACTGTTTCTTCCCCGAATTTTGATTCATACACTATAAATATTCCAAAAAGTAGGTTTTGTTCCATACACTTGAATTCAGATCAAATTTTCAGTCCAAATATTTGAAAACAAAAAAGTTCTAATTGAGATTATTCACAAACCAAATTGAATAACAAAATAACACTCACTGATCACTTAGAACTGTAAAATAATGATTAAATTTGAATATTACGATATACCATCTCATGTCAACAAATCAGATTATTTTGATCGAGTCAATTAAAATTTCTAGATTTCTCGCGAGATACGGTAAGCTAATTGATTACACAGCTGATCGCACACAGGCAAACGCATATTCTGTTATCGACAGACGACGAAATTATCATCTGTTTTTCCAAGGATGAATTATCATTTTCATCTCCTTCAGCGAGTTTTCCCAGGGATGGGACCTAGTGCAATCGAATTTTTATATCATAAACCTACTATGGTCAAAATTTCGTGCAAATTATCAATAATACATAATATGAGAACATTATACAATAATATTTGTATCATTAGAGCCGTAATCTATCAAGTGTGAATCATCACATTTGACAAAATGGAATTCATCAAATGAAAACGAAGAGCCGTTTTCGAGATCCGTTGAACATGAATAACCAGATAACCAGATACAAAAATACAAAACAGATATACAGAAATTGCTCGCTTAATATAATAGGATTCTAGTATCACTTTTTGTGTAGTTGAGAAGTTGATATTGTGGTAATTATTCATATTGAATGAAAAAGACTAAGAAATTGTCAAAAAACCACTGATTTATTGATATATTAGAAAGACCGGTTTCGGTTATTATACCATTGTCAATCTCTGACAATTTCTTAGTCTTTTTCATTCAAGGATTCTAGTTCATGTTTGTGACTAATTACATCTTCGTTCAATGAAAAACACTACTTCTGTATTGTGGAAGGATTGATATTCACAAGGGACATAATATGATAACATCATACAATAATATTTCTATCATTAGAGCCGTAATCTATCCAGTGTGAATCATCACATTTGACAAAATGGAATTCATTAAATGAAAACGAAGATCGTGAGCGTCTAACCAGGTCAACGGAACACGAGTCTCACAGTAATTACTAGGAAAGGCTCAACATGGGATGGCGTGTTGCCCATTCACCTGTGTACCCAACCCCATCATCTAGAGTTTTCCGCTTTCCCGCCTTTACAGGTGTGCGGGAAAAAGGGCGGGAAAGTCTTTGGCGCGCTTTCTCTCGTGTGAAAAGGTCAAGTTGGTCCGGAAGCAAAGCCAATAATCGATAGCTGTATTATCGACATTTGTGCTAATCGATAGTCGATAGTAGCTTGTTGCCGAGAAAAAACACCTCTTATCATAGGGGAGTTTTATCCGAAGCTATGAGCGGGATAATGTTATTTCTCACTTGAGTCTACAGGAAACAGTTCTGTGATAGATTTAATTCTTCTGTTATCGGACCATAAAGTCATCAGCAACGTCTGTAAAATATTCATCACACTTAACACTCATTATAAAGAATGTGTGATAAACTCCTCCAAAGAATAGAGATATTTTAGAGGTGATACAAGGGTGATGATATTGTGATACATTGTGATCCAATGTATGACAACAGTGAATGAATGGATATAAAATCATTCGTTGAGGAGTGACCTTTGAAAAAGCCTTGGAATGACATCGTAGAAAAACCTGAGCAATAAAGCGTTAATACATTGATCTCCAAAGATCCAGTATTAGAATAGTTATTTGTGCAACTAGTGCGCAAAGTGACAGTTTGCTGCACCGAAAGAAACGTCTACTCTCGAGCCGTAGGCGAGGGCGGAATGGTTTCTTGAGTGCAGCAGAGGAACTTTGCGCATTTCACATTAAGTTTTTCCTACAGTTACCATTGAATATGAAAAGTGGGTAATTATGGGTAAAATTGCCTGAAATGCATCAAATGTTATTCTGTGTAATTTTATTATTGATAAAAACCTTAATTTATTTTCAAATTGAAAAAAAATGTTGTCCTTGATTATAATATCTAATACTAATAATTAGCGCGTTGTGCTTGGTTGCACCTCTGCTCACTATAGCAGCCACAGCAGTCACTGTTACCAACTTCATTTTGATTTTGCTGCACTGTTGCTCCATATAACCTACTAAGTATTTTGCGTTGCCATGTTGCAAATCTGGAGTGCAGAAAAGAATTTTTCCCGCACTAGAGCGGAAAAGTGATTCTTTGCGTTCTGTAATCAGTGCAGCAATGGCCACTTTTCAACGTAACTGTAGGAAAATTCAATTTCGTAAGAGATTTGACCTTCATAGTCTAAACATTGTACAATCATGAATAGTTTACAGAATACTTTTGAAAAATTGGAAATATCATGGATTTTTTTAGGAAGGCGGCACGGAAGAACTTTTCACAACAGTAATAAATATGGAAGGATGCCAATAAGATAGGCATTAGTATCAATTTTCATCAGGAATCTTTCGCATAGCAACTATTTCATCCAATGAGCTAATTTCTTGATAGAGCATCCTATACTCTGATAATCAGTAAGAGTCAACTACTTCTTCGAATTCGTACAAAGCTTGAAGACTGCAATATAATATAGAAGTAGAATCTGTGGTGATTTTATCTACTTATAACAATTTTTAAATAACTGGAATTTCATGAGTTTTGAACATTTGATCGTCACGAGAAATCCAGTCAAGGTATCATGACGTTCTCTCTTATCATAGAACGATCACATGACAACCATCCCCCACTCATCCCACAAATACAAACCTTTGAACCTGTTATAGAACGAATTGTATATATATATATATATTATATAAACTCATGTTATTTCAATTATCCACTGCATACTTCTGTATATTACTGAAAGTTGATTACCCTGATCTACTTTCAGCCTACTTCATTTTATTAATCAATTATTTGATCTTATCTACCTATATAATTATTTTACTTTATCAATTTTCTGTTTTTTTTCTCTTAAATATTCATATTGATTAAAACTTTTACAATATTTCCATTAATAAATAAATCCTCAGCTTAAATAATGAAATTAACGTTTTGGTAGAGAGTTAGTGGGGAGGATATTTTTAATATTATTTCCGAAGAATGGACATTGATATGAATTGGCTCCGCCAATTTATGTAGATGCATGACAATATAATTATTATCTATAGTTATTATATTACAAATTGCTTTTTCATATCATATACCGTTCAATAATTATTTTATTAGTCTATATCATGTAAATTCATCTATAATTTTGCTGTATTGTAAGCTATTGTATATAAGTGTATAAGACAGTATATATTGTAATCTACATAAATAAAGTACTCAATCAATCAATCAATCAATCATACAAAGTCATTATAATAATGTAAACGTGAATTCTACATGAATATTGATTAGATATGATGGGAGTAGTTCTTCTTGATTATTGACGGCTTTTATATAGTTCCCATACTATATTCAAATTTAGCTGGAACTGCTACCAATCTATGATATAATAAAAGAAATAATCGGCTTATACAGGTACGAGATAGGAAATTCACGAGTAAAGCATCATCTCGTCTGCACTACTCTACTGATAACTTTGAAATTCTGAATAGATTCTTGATTTATCGATATAGTTACATATATATTTCGAATTCTTCAAGATTCCAGTAGCTCAAGTTTTCTATTAGATCGTTGCGGTGCACGGGTCACCTGCTAGTCAATAATAAATCTGTCTATTTGTATTAGAACTTTTAGTAAATGGAATTTAAACTTGATGTTTGAATCAGTAGAGAATTTCGATGCTTGAATCAGTGGAAGCTTAAGCCCGGTCCAGACGCTCAATTTTTGCTTCAGTCTTTTGCTCAAGCAAAAGTCGGAGCATGGAAGTCGTTGCGTCTGGACGGTGAAACGGATGGGTCTTCAAGCTTAAGTCGTCAAACTTAAAATGTATCGGCCGGGAATCTTTTTCCATCAAACCGTCCGTCTTTTGCCTATCCACCAAAACCTAAATCGCGTGAAAATGGAGATAGAGAAATTGTGATTTCAGATTCGGATTCAGCGCCCTCAAATTAATAAAATGCCTTGCGAGTACTTGAAAATAAGCAAGTTTTTATCGATTGTATATAAAGCCATTTAACCCTTTTTTCTTTCTTGATTCTCATGATACTCTCAGAATTTGATATTCACATTATGATTTAATATCATGATATATATTATAATTTTATTATAAAAAACTTTAATCCCATATCAGTGAATGAAGTTTGTAAATGGTAATTATTACACGCAATAAGCAACTAATTACTTATACCCCAACACATATAATATATAGTGGGGTGTATTCATTGAATTATCATTTATTCATTGTTGAAACACCGCTGATTCATGTAGTTATATTACAATACTATATTATCAATATTCTAATGTTGCATTCAATCTTCATTGTAATTAATAAGTTTTCATAATATGTGAAATTTGTTGCATAATTGGCTGTTGTACTGTAATTTATTGTAGATTCGTGTATGAACCAGAATGTATTGTAACTTACTTGAATAAATTTTGAAATTGAAAATTTGAAATTTGATATAAAGATGTACTATATTGTTGATAAGAATACTATCTACAAAATTTCAATCCATTTACAATCACTGTGTCTTGAGATATGGCATGTAAACAAAGCCATTTAGCGATTAACAGTAATATTGTTGTCATTATGTTGTTGAATATAGCATTATCCAGTTGAATCAGCGAAAAAATACGATATAATTATTACTCATCCACCGGATATATGTCAACCGTATACAATTCAGACTCAATGAGCCATATCACAATAATTCATATTGAAGTGACACATAACCTCTAGCTACTTTGGACTGTTGTAAAAATTAGAATTGGAACCGTTTTGGGCGTAAGTTAGCCTGTGGTACTTTTCTGTAAGTTGTATAATTCTGAATGATTGAATAAATAAATGAATAAACATATCAAGAACTGAGCTTGTGAGCACAAAAATAGGAAAACGGACGACATAAGACGGATGCGTGTGGACGCAATTTTACATCAGTCTTTTGCTCGAACCAAACGATCAATCTTTTGCTTGAGCAAAAATCTGGTGTGGTACACTCACACAACTTTCTTTGCTCATATTTGAAACTACGATCAGACTGCTGTATATGTGTATAATTATATAATTGTTCTAAGTAGTATTGTTAAAAGTACTTTTTCTTTGTGTGAATATTTGTGAAATTCGATGATTTTTTTAGTCGTAATTTTTTTAAAGTCGTCAAAACAGCTGTTCTACAGATGAAATATCTCGACTATGAACTGCGCTACCTACCTACCTCATGCACGAGAAGGAGGTTACTAAGTCCATTTCCCAAGGATGGGGTGGACCCCCCATTGTTTTCCCAGAAAGGAGACTCATGCCAGTTCATAGAGCTGATAAATAACTATACAGGGTATGAATTTGAAAAAAATCGGTCAAGTTGTTTTTGAGAAAATCGTGAAAAACATGGTTTTTTAGTAATTATCCGCCATTTTTCTCGAGAATATTACGGAGCTCCTGTAATTTTCTCAGCGCAAAAACTCATGTCATTTGATAGGGCTTATGAATAGCTATCCATGGTTCAAATTTGAAGAAAATCGTTAAAGCCGTTCTCGAGAAAACCGTAAAAAACATGGTTTTTTAGTCATTATCCGCCATTTTCTCAAGAATATTACGGAGCTCATGGAATTTTCCCAGAAATGAGACTCATGCCAGTTGATAGGGCTTATGAATAGCTATCCATGGTATAAATTTGAAGGAAATCGTTGAAGCCGTTTTCGAGAAAACGGTGAAAAACATGGATTTTTAGTCATTATCCGCCATTTTTCTCAAGAATATTACGGAGCTCCTGAAATTTTCTCAGAGATGAGACTCATGCCAGTTGATAGGGCTTATAAATAGCTATCCATGGTTCAAATTTGGAGAAAATCGTTAAAGCCGTTTTCGAGAAAACCGTAAAAAACATGGATTTTTAGTCATTATCCGCCATTTCTCTCAAGAATATTACGGAGCTCCTGAAATTTTTCCAGAAATGAGACTCATGCCAGTTGATAGGGCTTATAGATAGCTATCCATGGTATAAATTTGAAGAAAATCGTTAGAGCCGTTTTCGAGAAAAACGTGAAAAACATGGTTTTATAGTAGTTATCCGCCATTTTTTCCGCCATCTTGAATTGAATTTTATTGAATTTCCTATTGTCGGATCCTCATGGTATAAGGACCTTAAGTTTGAAATTTCAAGTCAATCGGTTAATTAGGAATGGAGTTATCGTGTTCACAGACATACACACATACACACACACACACACACACATACACACACAATTTTTTTTGGAAAGCAATAATTTCCTTACCTATGGTAATAGGGCAAGGAAAGTAAAAAACTGATGGTAAACTTGAGCGTCCTGAACCCGGCTTTAGCTGAGCTTGAGTGGTGAACCAATGGGTTGTTCAACTAGTTGAGTTCAATCTGATTGGATGAGAGCATTCTGATGCTTCAAAGTTGTGTGATGGTATAGACTACTGATGCTTGACAACATGACAAATGTGACCATTCGCGTTTAACAGCAGCAAGAGCAATGTGATTGACTTCTTGGCTGTCAATAAGTGATTGTTAGACATCAATGATTGTTAGACATCAATGATTGTTAGACATCAATGATTGTTAGACTTCAATTGATGCTGGTTGACGCATCAATAATGTCACAAATGGTGAATAACTTGACGTCCTGGATTATGGAGAGGAGCTGGCCCGGGGCCCTCTTCATGCATATCTCGTTAGCGGCGACAATATGATTGGATAGGCTTCAAATATATTGACAAGAACAATAATTGTGGAATCTTCTGTGAGGTCCACGTTATAATGGCAGTATTTGAGTACCATTAGTGTTGCTATCCTTGTCTATCATCTGACAATGTAGATAGCGCTATCTTTTTCCAGCTCTGCAAAGCTGCAGATCATTTTTGATAATGTAGAAATATCAAACAAATCTCAACAAAGATCAACAGATTATGCAATCTAAATTCATTATTTAACGTCGAGCGC
Organism: Nilaparvata lugens; assembly: GCF_014356525.2. NCBI lineage: Eukaryota > Metazoa > Arthropoda > Insecta > Hemiptera > Delphacidae > Nilaparvata > Nilaparvata lugens. The sequence continues at coordinate 42,856,106 of NC_052513.1, read as the reverse complement.
TTAGCTCTAGGGACAAACTAATTCCGCTAGATCGCTCCACTAGATCTATTCACTTGCTGCCCGAGCATAGCAGGCGTAAAACCGTGCTTTGAAGGTACACATACCAGCGGCTATTATTGTGTCGATAAAAGAAGTTTAAGCATCAACTTTATTCATCAAGAACAGCGCTACAAGTTGCTATGAATTTAAAGTCTATAGAACGAACATTGAATGTGAAAAAGGAGTTTAAAATGCATAAAAAATTTATTTTCAGATTTTCAAAAACAAAGTTGACGTAATTTTTGCCATATTGAAAAGGAGACTTGCATATCTTTCTGACCAGTAGTTTTTGTAGGGTATGTGTACCTTCTGCCTCAAAAAAGTGACCTTTGAAACCCTATTGTTAGCTAACAGAAGCTGATAAAAATATTTCAATTGCAAAGCTTATGTTCTAAGAACCTGTCCAATAGATTAGAAAAAGAAAAAAAGATTTTGAAAAAAAATTATTGAATGCACAACCTCAATAATTGAAAAATATATTCCCTTGACGAATAAAGCTTAATTTATCATTTCAAACAAGAATAAACAGTTTATATTACATCAGATATACCGGTATCAGCAATCTACAGAATGCAGTGACAAGGCAGAGAATCGGCAGCGCTGTTCTCCCATCTTTTGTAGGGTTGTGTTGCAGAGAAAACCTGGAGTCTCAACTTCGCGCTTAATAAAGGCAATCAATCAATATATTTCTCCACTGCCATTGTAATGTGGACCTCACTATACATGGCTTCTCATATAATTGTTGTTTATATGATTGAATGAATGAATAAAAAATAATATGAATGAATAACAATATGATTGAATAAATAAATGAACTAACTATTCTCTTTTGCGGTGAACTTGTACAAGGGATTATTAGGCCTATACTAAGCACAAAAGCAGGTTAAATTATTTTAATCGTGATTAATTCCACCAGAACCAATCAGAAAAGCCGTCTCATAGTAAAGGCCTTCACTGATTGGTTCTCGTGGAACTAATCACGGTTAATATTTAACCGGCTTTTGTGCAACCGGCTTTTGTACAGTGGTAGAATAAGATGATGCCAAGTAAAGTAGAGTCCTCAGGATTATACTTCAAGTAGAGGAGAGTATTTCTAAGTGAATAGAGGTTGGTAGTGCCACAGAGAAGATATAGAAGATTCCTTCTACTTCGTAGTAGTGCTTTGAATCGTTCTCAACAATAAAGTTTTCTCCAGGTGTGATTCAATCTTAAGATGTTTTTCTTGAACAAGATTTTACTGTAGCAAAGAGCAAGAGGATGATAAATTTCCTCAAATTGAATCCTTTCACAAGCACTCCAACATTTTATTCAGCTCTTACAGCTAACTCAGTCTTGCCAACTCAATAGTTGTAATGAGAATATCAGTATTTTTCACAATGTTGGCTTGACTGTTTCTCAACAGTAAAATGGGTTACACTGCTTTTCCATTACTCAATAAAAGAAATACACCGCTGTAATAAAAATGTGACTATCATTCCAGCTCTTCATTCCTCAAACTTCTTAATCCTTGCTCATTTCTCTTACAGCTTATATTGCAATATCTTCATTTTTCCACTCAAACTTTTCCTTGCTTAGATCCAAGATTAATCAGTTTACACATACTTTCACTCCTCAATTTTTCCCTTACCAACTCACACTTCTTCCCTCCTTATCTTCTCTCTTAATTGAAGAGTGATTTATAGAAGAATTAGATGATAATTATTGGATATTTCTCTTCAAGAAATGAAAGAAAAATCTTTCAATAAGACCCATACGGACCATCTTGGTTTGAACGAGAATAAATCAGCTAATCTTTTAATCTGATGTTTTATGGTCACAAAAATCTCATTCCAGGTTTAGACTAACAGCTAATCTATCTATGTTCAAATCTAGATAAATTATACGTGCCTTGATAGATCAACAACAATTTTTCAGGAATGCCTGACTGTTACTGTCCAAATATCGGGACACCGAGCTTCGCTCGTTATTCATTTATCAATAAACAGAACACATTTCTTTAAAATGATTGGAGAAGGACTAACAGGCACATCCCAAAACTGTTTCTTCCCCGAAATTTGATTTATACACTATAAATAGTCCAAAAAGTAGGTTATGTTCCCTACACTTGAATGCAGGTCCAATTTTCAGTCCAAACATTTGAAAACAGAAGAGTTCTAATAATTTGTTCTAGATTGTTCACAGACCAAATTGAACAAAAAATAACACTCACTAATCACTCAAAACTGTAAAATAATGTTTAACTTTAAAAATAACTATGAATTTGAAAACATCGCAAAAACATGTTTTATTTTGAATATGATTATTAATTTTCATTAATTATGAATAATTTGACCTTTCAAACCCTTGAAGGTTCCTCAATCTTTTAGGTTGTGTTCATATTTTACACCTTGCTATACGTCAGCTTATGAATTTCGGGGATGAGATATTTTAATTTCCCACAGATGCACTCGCTCACACACTTTCATCCTCCACAGACGACGAACGTCTCAGCTGTTTTTCCAAGAATGAATTATCCTTTTAATGTCGTACAGCGAGTTTTCCCAGGGATGAGACCTAGTGCAATCGAATTTTTATATCATAAACCTACTATTCTCCAAATTTCATGAGAATCATTAGAGCCGTTTTTGAGATCCGGCGGAATACAAACTTAAACATATAAACATGAGGTAACATAGGTTATGTTATCTGATGATTATGTATAGTATTATTTATGTTATATTCAATAATTGGGACCTAGTTCTATTCCTGTTTGTTTTCATGAATCAGAAGGAATGGATACATTCGCCTCCTCTTCCTATATCCTGGGAATATTTAAGAATTTCAGCGATTTACAAATTCAAATAGATGGATTTCGAAGCATGAAATCTGACACAGAAATAAATAATATATCACTCCAGTCCACTAGGGATGTTTCCCAAGATGCAGGTGCAGATAATCCCTGATCTACATACGAGCGCAGACTGCAGGCACCTTAGCGGAAAACACATTCCGAAACCAGACGTGAATTGCAAAACTACTATGGTTGAAATGCGTTATTCATAACATATTCATTCAATCCGGCCAAGCTTTGCGCAAATTACTGGTGTGGCAAAAAGCGCGGGAAACTGACGCGCAGTGGCGGCAGATTCAAAATTAATGATGGCAACGCTCTTGACACTCACAGACCCCCCACCACAAATTTCATCCACATTTCAACTCTCCCTCCTCCTTTCTCACCCCCGTTTCCCACACTTTAATCCTCCCTTTCCTACACTTCAGCCCCCTTTCTCCTACATTTCCATCCCCGTTCACTACACTCCAACATCCCGACAACCCTAACCTCAGAAAACCCACAGTACTTCTCCTCCATTCGTCATATCACCTTCCTTTTCATCTCATGTGTGTTCTTGTATCACTCTCCTTTCAACTCATATGCTGTGTTCTGCTCAGTAGCCTTTCCAGTCATCATGGTGGTCATCATTCATAGCTTTCAAAGCACTCATGTCGTCGTAGTTTCTCTGCACATCATCACTTTCTCATGATCCTTCTCACGGAATCCTTCATGGAATTCATGATCCTTTTCCTGGGACCGTGGTCTTCGCTAAATCCTGCACCTGGTCTTCACACTCACTGGTGCTTTAATCCTGCTTGGAATCCTCCCTGATTTTGTCTACTGATAACCTTGTCTATTGTGATTGTGATGATTTTGGGATGTTTTTGTTTGTTTGATTGATTGATTGATTTAATGAATAATTTGAATGGAGAATTTGTGTAGCGTACCTGATAATCTGTGTGTATTGAAGCATTTCTCATAGATTCTGAATTATAGTGTGTAGTTGAAAAATGTGAAAGTGACACATAACCCAGCTACTTTGGACTGTTGTAGAATAAGAATTGAAACCGTTTTGGGAATGCACTACTCAATTTAAAAGGTGTTAAATAAGTTGATCGTTCAAACCGGGGATGTCACACCTTATAATAAATACGACTATTGACCGGTTGAAGAGTTGCTACATAAAGTCACCCATAGTTAACAGAGCCATTAGTTAACAACTCGCCCATAAATAGAAGTTCGTTGCAGAGTCGTTTGCCAGACCCCTTTCAACCCTCTGATGAGGCACACACATAAGTCACACTATAGCTCATACCACTTTTTGAGTGATATGCTTCCATCCATCTAATGTGAACAGTTCTTCCAAACCTCCAGTCACAACATGACGCTTATTTATCACAACACTACTGTCTGCTCTGCTTATTATGTTGTTGATGTTTGGAGGTTACGAATCGAAATCGTAAACTGCAAACTAATTTGTAATTATTTTCAGTTGAGTTAGTTTGAATTTTTGATAGCTGAATGAATGAATTAAGTAAAATAAGTTAGAGGTATATGTAAAATGAGTGACTGGTGTATTTATTATTGTATAATATTAATTCCAAAAAAAACTTTTTTTAAATTCTTTTTAGACCAGAATTATTTTATTGCCTTCTGGAATGTTGATATATCTTGGGAGCAAAGCTGCCAGTTAACAAATATATCTCTCTAATGACTTTGCATACCGTGCTTATTATTGAAATTAATAATAATTAATTATTCAAATTTATTAAATTATACAATTTATTAGAAATTGTATTACATCTTCGTCCAAGCTACTCGAATAGTCAATAATATTTTATTCAGTTTATTTACACTTTATCTCCAGTTTCAAATAGTTAACGTTATTTTAATGTAATCAACTATTATGTATGATCATTTTTGTCTGTCTATTGAAACATGCAACATAACATTGAAATACACTAGGCGCGAATGTGTAGTGGATTTTTAAGCACGATTTTAGGCATTCTGACGTTATTCTTTATATTTAAATAACGATTAGCCTCCTGCTTGGCATCAGTCGGTAAAGCATGAGATTTGATATAATTATATAACTAGGTCGTGGTTTTTTAATAGGATTCAGTCTCAAAAATCTTGATAGGCCTAGATATGGGCTTCTCCTATAACTCTTGTAATTCAATAAAAATAAATATATATATATAGATATGATACTTATACTATAGTGTTGAGGAATAAAAAATAAATTGCACACCATAAACATTTCATACATATATTAAACAAATAATGCAAAAAATAAATCGAGGCAAAAAATATATAAAGAGCGATAAAAAATATAATATAAAAATAGAACAATAATTGAAATCAGTAAAATATCACAGGCTAAACTTTATATTCTAGATTTATGGCACGAATCATTACCATGTGCCTTTATCTTAAAATCATATGCATTCTTTTGCATGTAGCTGCGATATGCGCTTGCTAATACTTGTCGACTTGGACAATTCAATTAAAAATATGTGCTTTAAGATCAGCTTGATAAATTAGCCACTAATAATCCAAATATATATATATTAAAATCTCTAGTACTTAGTAGATTTCTTTGTATCGAATATATATTTTTATCTCAGGGTGCAAGATTCGGCACCTGACGGAATAGGTAGAGCCATTCATCTAGTGAATTAGAGCTATAACAAACTATCGCAAATTATATTGCAAAAATTAAATATCATATGCATATGTTTTAGTAGCCTAGATTTTATACTTCTTTGATTCAATAGAAATTTCTGAAATGTATTGATCTATCTTTTTCTTTCAATAAAATACCTTTAATACTAATTTTACTTGCGCAAGTATTACTCTTATTAATTTCTTAATTTATAATAAAAACCCTTTCGGCGAGCTAGCTTTGATCATCAGATTAATTCGAAGCACTAGGGCGCCCATCACTAATTCAAATTTATCACTCACGTGTCGAAAATCTTCTTGTAAGCCGCCGATGTCGATCCAACTCCATGTGGTCCGGGAATATGGTAGCCGGAATCGTCTCTTCCAAGGGGTTATAAATTTATTTGAAATTGAAAATGACTTCTGCTTTACAATAGCATCACGAAGTCTTTTAAGAAATTTAATAATGTGATTTTACTTTAACTTTTACAAATTTATTAGCAAGGTACTACGCTCTAAAATATTTGGGGTCCTCTCCTGGTGGCATTTGGTTGGCGAGTGCTGGTTCTCCTTTCTCAATTTTACAAATCTTATTTCCGACTTTCAATTAACATAAAATTTGAATATCTTAGTCCTCCGCCATTTAGGTTCAAATAGATCTTACAAAAAATACCAAAATATTGCTTAGATTGTATGATTAATAATTTCTTTGCTTTCGAGCCATATCGATAACATAGACTATACAAAGTTTTAACACAAAATCCAGTACATTTATATAAATATATAGAAATATTTTTGAATTGGCCTACAGTTGCCGCCTATTAACTGCCGTTTTACTATTGGTGCATGCAAATTTTATTCGGTATTCATGCGCCTGGTACCTCTTATTTCCTGAATACACTTAATTATTTTTATTTGGTTTATTTGTTATGCTCTTTACATGCTAGCTAATATTCTATACATTAATATTAATTTCATGCTACCTAATAATTAGCCACGTGATCAGGTGTTTTTTCACATTGCACACTATTTGATTGCAATAGAGCTCTGCCAAGGGGTTTTGGTCAGATTCTACGTTTCTCGATTTGATCGATCTCTAGGTCACCGATCCGTGAATACATGTACCTAACCTCAATCTTCAAAATATTTTATATAATAATCTATTTGTGAGCAACAGAATTCCTTCAAATCCTTTTTAGGTTTTTTGTACCATTAAGCCAGAACAAGCTGATGCTATCTAATCTTAGTTATTATCTATTTGGCGATATTAGCCAGTTACTTTATTTTCAGACCTATTACTGTTTCGGTTAGGGATTTTTATCTACCCAAATTCGATACTTTACACGCGCCCCTGGGTTTGAATTCAAAATATTTGAGAATCACAATGTTTTTAATGAGAACCCACCCTTCAATACATAGATATACACTATACTTTATTTATAAATTATACTCTCATACTTCTATCACAGTTCGCAGACATATTTGCTGCATCTCCTTTATACCTTTATCAAATACACTAACAAATTCTCCTCCTCAACACACATAAAATATCATAAATATAAACTTCTAAACGCACTCCTCCTGACAACACTTAAAACATAATATTTTTAAATTCGCCGCTTGCAGGGCCGCCAACCTAACTACACACATTTCATGATTCTCACAATCGATTCCTTTCAGACAATAATTTCGATTCACAAACTTCTGGGCTTATATCTTATAGTATTTCTTAGGTCTTAATATAAATAATTTTCTATACATCAGGTACAATACTTTTCTTTTGCTAATGGCTCTTTGGTTTTTTGGTAGCTTGTATTCACTTTAGTTTTTTTTTTTTTTCAGGTAACAAACGTGGCATAACTAACGGTAATAAATATAAAACATATAAATAAATATACCGACATTAATAATATAATAAATAACAATAATAAATAACAATTTTGGGGTTACCATACTTTTTTATAATCATATGTTTACAGACATTACATATTTGATTTAGTTGGCTTTGCCCAGCTGGTCACTGGTTCTACGTTTAATACTGCTACATGTTACATCAGAATTTGCTGTCGAATTTCATAACTAACCTAATTGCTGCATTTTTTTCCTTTCAAAGGTAATTAACAATTTTTAAACATACTATCCCCGCTTGTGTCCTTTTTTAGTTGATGTAGCTAATTTAATTACATATTTAAAAATTGTTCTTTTTCTTATTGCAGGCTTCTAACGGTTGGAAGGAATTAAAACACTGGATTGTTGCCATGCGGTCCTATGCCAAGATTAAATTTATTACGAAAGGTTAGTAATTGGCTTGATAGTGGTGTTTTCTTTGATTGCTTATCGTATTTATTTCAAATTCGATGATATTTCATGTAGAATTGTTGTGATTTTCCCGTATCTTTTGACTTTCTGCTTGTAGTTATACTGCTGTAGGCCGTTCGGTTATCTGCTGTCCGGTTGTTGTTTGTTGAGGCTGGCCTAATTGATAATTTTTTCATCATAAATTTAAAGCCCTCGTATCTTGTATACTCCTTTAAACAATTCCTTGTTTCATCAATGGTAGTTCCCTTCAATCCATTCTTATTCCAATCATCATGTAATTTTAATTCATCTTTCCTCTTATGTTCATTTAATATTCTTGATCTCGGCTCATTATAACTCAATAGGCTTATAACAATAAACATTTTTATAATATTAAATTTCCAATTATCAATCATAGATTCATTTAATAATAACAATACAATATTTTCCATCATATCTACAACACAGTCTTTTATTAATATCACAGCCATTATTACAAACATTACACACCATATCCAAACATTTATTATCTCTTTAATAGTATAACTTCTCATCAGATAGTAGCCAGGTACTTCCATTTTATTAATATTATTTTTTAATTTTTTCACTCTTCCTAGACACCGTTTATCCTTCATCAGTCTCAATAAGTAGTCCACTCCATTATTTTCCCGGCATGAATCCAAAATAGTATTCCTATCAGTTCCGTTTCTGTCATATTCCTTTGGCCTATTTTTCCGGTCACATCGCTGATTGGCCCTCTTGAAGCGTATGTGCCGCGGATGCACGCCGTCGGTCCGCTCCTGTCCTCCTCGGTGTCGGTCCGGTGTCCTCCTCGGGTGTTTAAATCGTGCATGCGGCCGGTATGCGCGCGCGCGGTTCCTCCTTTTCTTTCGCCTCCGGGCCTTGCGATGCATCTTCTTCTCCCGAATGCCGTCCTCTTGGTCCTCTATCCTGGGTTCCTTGGGGTGCCTCGGTGGGGTCGATTGATGCGGATGCGGATCTGATACGTTTTCAATTTGCTCTGTATCCACCAACTCCTTGATTATAGCATGATCCTGGTGGCTGCTTATATTTAGTAGTGATGTGATTTCGTTGGGAAACAATATACTTAAAATGGGTTGATGTTTGCGGCTGGCTTTAATTGCATGTTTGGCGGCGGTTTTTTGTGGTAGGCTGTCTTGTATTGGCTTCGGTTCTTCTAATAATATTTTCGGTAAATCATTTCTAAAGGTGGTGTATGATGTTGAAATATCTGGATTTTCTTTGTTTGTTTCATTGGAGCTTGTAGGTGTTATATCGGGGGTATCATATAGTCCTGGTTTATTAGCTGTAGTTTTCTGTATATCTGGTGGCGGGTCGTTGGGTGCTGGGTTCCGGGTTTTTTGTTGATTCAATCCTATTGCATGTGCTAATGTATAATTTGTACTTACTTGTTGAGGTGGCGGTTTATAATTTCTGTTGTAATTGTTCTGTGTGTGATTATTATTTGAGTTTAATCGATCACGGCCATCATAGTGATTCTTACGATTGCTCTGCTGGGCATAGTGGTTGGTTGTGCGATTTTGAAATTTTTCATTATTCCAGTTACCATTTTGCCGGTGCTCATAGCGGCGTTCAAATTGAGGGGCAGATCGGTAGCGATCATATGATACCGGTTCATAATTTTGGCTGTTATACTGACTAAATTTTGAGTTATGTTGATTTTGTGCGTATCTCTGGTCTGAATGGTGGTTTGATATTGCCATCACAGACTGTATGCCATATAAATGATTTATCAGCTGTTTGCAATCAGTAATGGGTTGTGTGGCGAGTGCCATTCTAACTTGATACGGTAGCTTTTTTAAAATAATACTTGCTAATGCCGATTCATTAATGGGCTCGCTCAATTGAGAATTTTTAAACTGTAGGGCAGTGACGAAAGTGGTACATGCACCGTCTAAGTTAGGGTTGAAATCGCATGATATAATGTCCGCTAGCACGTCCAACTGTTTACTTCTGCTCCAATACTGTTCCAGGAAGACAGCTACAAACTCATCCAATGATGTAAATTCATGGGCTCTACTCCGAAAGAACATCAGGGGTTCACCGCTTAACAAACTGGATAATCGAAGACGCCAAAAATTCCAAGAGGTGGGTGTTAATGATTGAACTAGTTTTATCTGATCTATAAATTCTTTAGGTTGGAGATAGCGGTCTGTATTGTCAAAACGGCCTAATTCATTGAAACTGTGTAGTGAATCAAACGTTGCTATGGGAATAGGCTCTATATTCTCGTGCGGAAACTGATGTATTTGACTTTCAAGTTGTACTAACTTCTCTTGGGCCTGTTTCCAATGACTAGAAGCTTCTGTTTCATTAACTACTACTTCGGCATTTAATTCAGATGAAAATAATTGCTGTTCTCCAACGGCTGTCTCCAATGAATTAAGTTGTACTATGTTTTGATTTATATCAGAATTTGGGTGAGCTATTTCATGAATTTGCGAAGTGTTTTGTGCTGGTAGGTTATCTATTCTTTCGTTTAACTCACAAGTGACAGTATCTATTTTTGCTGTTAAATCGGTTGTAATTAGTTCTTGATTTTCAGCGGTAGATGCTGATATTGTGTCCACAGTTTCCTTACCCGTTCTTACCGATGTATCCTTCAATGATTCCCGCATTTCCTTCATTTCCGCCTTCAAGTCCTTCATTACCATGGACATTGTTTTTTCTAAACTATTAGAAAATGACTTGATCATCCCCTCTACTATAACCCTTCTTATTGCTTCTTGGGAGACATTTAACGGTTTATTACTGTTCACAGGATTCTTGGCGGTGATTGAAGAGATCTGGGCGTTGGACTCCATCGCGCCCCCCTCAGCGTCGATCTCCGCTACTATCGCCGTCTGCAGTGTGTCTGCTACCTTACTTTGCGTGGACGAAAAGAGACTCATATTTTAAAAATGGATTAAGTGTCAAGTGTTTGTTAAAAAAGTGAAAGTTTTGGCCAACAAGGCATTAATAAGGACACAAATGAGGATAGGCCTATGGACATTACAAGCCAGGTAACCTATTTATTACTTAAGCTCTTATAATATAATAATACTATTCATTGATTTCTGACTAGCAGTTTAGGCCCATAAAATATAATAGCTCTCTATAAACATGTATTTTTTACAGTACTAATAATATAAAATTTTCTTTAAAACATATAATTTCTCTTATTTAAAGCTATTGATTCCCCAAAAAGTAATACAAATTTCACTTCGCCTGTTTTCCTCAAAACTCGTATAAGTTATCTATAATTTTCAATATGGTTATTGACTTAATTTCAAATAATTATTCAATGAGCTTGGCTCTCATCATCAGTCCCACGTTGGTACGGCATGTTTTATGTCGTATCCGTGGCCCCACGTTGGGCGACATGTTTTATGTCACGTTATTCTTTATATTTAAATAACGATTAGCCTCCTGCTTGGCATCAGTCGGTAAAGCATGAGATTTGATATAATTATATAACTAGGTCGTGGTTTTTTAATAGGATTCAGTCTCAAAAATCTTGATAGGCCTAGATATGGGCTTCTCCTATAACTCTTGTAATTCAATAAAAAATAAATATATATATAGATATGATACTTATACTATAGTGTTGAGGAATAAAAAATAAATTGCACACCATAAACATTTCATACATATATTAAACAAATAATGCAAAAAATAAATCGAGGCAAAAAATATATAAAGAGCGATAAAAAATATAATATAAAAATAGAACAATAATTGAAATCAGTAAAATATCACAGGCTAAACTTTATATTCTAGATTTATGGCACGAATCATTACCATGTGCCTTTATCTTAAAATCATATGCATTCTTTTGCATGTAGCTGCGATATGCGCTTGCTAATACTTGTCGACTTGGACAATTCAATTAAAAATATGTGCTTTAAGATCAGCTTGATAAATTAGCCACTAATAATCCAAATATATATATATTAAAATCTCTGGTGCTTAGCAGATTTCTTTGTATCGAATATATATTTTTATCTCAGGGTGCAAGATTCGGCACCTGACGGAATAGGTAGAGCCATTCATCTAGTGAATTAGAGCTATAACAAACTATCGCAAATTATACTGCAAAAATTAAATATCATATGCATATGTTTTAGTAGCCTAGATTTTATACTTCTTTGATTCAATAGAAATTTCTGAAATGTATTGATCTATCTTTTTCTTTCAATAAAATACCTTTAATACTAATTTTACTTGCGCAAGTATTACTCTTATTAATTTCTTAATTTATAATAAAAACCCTTTCGGCGAGCTAGCTTTGATCATCAGATTAATTCGAAGCACTAGGGCGCCCATCACTAATTCAAATTTATCACTCACGTGTCGAAAATCTTCTTGTAAGCCGCCGATGTCGATCCAACTCCATGTGGTCCGGGAATATGTTAGCCGGAATCGTCTCTTCCAAGGGGTTATAAATTTATTTGAAATTGAAAATGACTTCTGCTTTACAATAGCATCACGAAGTCTTTTAAGAAATTTAATAATGTGATTTTACTTTAACTTTTACAAATTTATTAGCAAGGTACTACGCTCTAAAATATTTGGGGTCCTCTCCTGGTGGCATTTGGTTGGCGAGTGCTGGTTCTCCTTTCTCAATTTTACAAATCTTATTTCCGACTTTCAAATTAACATAAAATTTGAATATCTTAGTCCTCCGCCATTTAGGTTCAAATAGATCTTACAAAAAATACCAAATATATTGCTTAGATTGTATGATTAATAATTTCTTTGCTTTCGAGCCATATCGATAACATAGACTATACAAAGTTTTAACACAAAATCCAGTACATTTATATAAATATATAGAAATATTTTTGAATTGGCCTACAGTTGCCGCCTATTAACTGCCGTTTTACTATTGGTGCATGCAAATTTTATTCGGTATTCATGCGCCTGGTACCTCTTATTTCCTGAATACACTTAATTATTTTTATTTGGTTTATTTGTTATGCTCTTTACATGCTAGCTAATATTCTATACATTAATATTAATTTCATGCTACCTAATAATTAGCCACGTGATCAGGTGTTTTTTCACATTGCACACTATTTGATTGCAATAGAGCTCTGCCAAGGGGTTTTGGTCAGATTCTACGTTTCTCGATTTGATCGATCTCTAGGTCACCGATCCGTGAATACATGTACCTAACCTCAATCTTCAAAATATTTTATATAATAATCTATTTGTGAGCCACAGAATTCCTTCAAATCCTTTTTAGGTTTTTGTACCATTTAGCCAGAACAAGCTGATGCTATCTAATCTTAGTATAAGGCCCCTTTGCAGATACACGGTTAAAAAGGAGAAATTAATGTCAACAGTTCGTTTGAGCCCCGTATGAAACACATTATGAAAAATACAACCATATCTACAGGTAAACGTAATTTAGCGTTTAACGTTGATATAACACTAGCCGTCAGGCTCGCTTCGCTCGCCATATCCGTCATCTAACTAGGGGGCTTCGCCCCCTGGACTCCCGACTGGGTCGTCCAAGCATGAGATCAACAGCCTCGCTTCGCTCGCCTGCATTTTCCATTCGAGCATTTTTATCATATGTTAGGACGATCCAGTCGGGGTTCAGACTAAATCTGGCTAGGCCTAAACGGATATGGCGAGCGAAGCGAGCCTGACGGCTAGTAATATGATATTACCAGGAATAGCTCTAATTGAAGTAGCAATGTCAATTTTTCCGCGATAAATGCATTTCAATCTTCAACTTGATGCCAACCTAACAAAGTCAACTCAACTTAATGCCAACCTGACAAAATTATTAATCTAGTGACCAATTATTAACAACTGTTCCGAAGTGGTACTCTCTCTAGATTATAGTTCTATATTAACATATGGTATGGACATTTCTCTATTATAATTAAGAGAATAAGAAGTATATACATGCTAAAAGACGAACTTTACACCCTTTAAAACCACCCTTAGGGTTAAAATATTGCCAAAAGATTTCTTATTGCGCCTCTAAAGGGCCAACTGAACATACCTACCCCAAATTTGAACGTTTTTGGTCTGGTAGATGTTTAGTTCTGCGAGTGAGTGAGTGAGTGAGTGAGTCAGTCAGTCAGTGAGTGCCATTTCGCTTTTATATATAGATAAGAAAATCAATTTAGAACTCTCAGACCCAGTTCCACAAAAGCCTGTTTAATTTCAATCATAGTTGAAATGCCACTAGAACTAATCAGAAAAGGGTTATCCAAGAGAAAGTTACTCTTATTGGTTCTAGTGACATTTAATCACGGCTTAGATCTAACAAGCGTCTCTGCAACCGAGCCTCAGAACAATTAAAGTAATCTCTCCAAATGACTTTTGTTATAGTGCTCAAAAGGCATTATCACTGTAAAGTAATCACTCCAAATAACTTTTATTATAGTGGTTAAAAGTCATCAAATCATGAAACTAGAACCACAGAGGATTAGTTAATGGGATAACAATAGAGCAGCATCATTTAGCAGAGCAAACCCCTCCTCTAATTACATAATTAGTAAGTCATTACTGAGGCACATGTAATTACGTGTAATGACATGAGGTGTGTCTGATATCATACTCGTAGTTTGCATAGTTGTGCTGTGATGGTCACACGACACATCTTCATTAGTTATTAAAACAAATGCTCAACCCTCCCCAACACCCCCACCCGCTACCAGCACCCCCCTGGGGAGTCACAACGCGGACAAGCCATGCCACATATATGACATAGCTGTACACCACTATAATTACAGCTCATTGTTCTCAATTTACGCGGTATTTCCAAGAGTATGTCTCTCGTATCCATGTGGTGAGGGAGGTTTATTTGTCATTTTAAACGTGATAATTCAGAAGAGAATAGGATCCGGGGATTGAATTACTTTGAAAATAACCAATATTTTTATTCTTCCATTACTTAACAGTAACAAATCAGAGATAAAACGTGAGAGATAATGAGTGAAGGATTGGACTCCGTCCAAGTTGGGATGATTTGTAACAAGTTGAGAAATTCCATCATTTTCCCACTTAATTAGAATAATATTAATAAATACGCATATTTTTACTTTCCTTGCCCTATTACCATAGGTAAGGAATGTATTGCTTTCCGAAAAGAATTAAGGTACCCAAATTTCTATACGTTTCAAGGTCCCCTGAGTCCAAAAAAGTGGTTTTTGGGTATTGGTCTGCATGTGTGTGTGTATGTGTGTGTATGAGTGTATGTGCGTCTGTGTACACGATATCTCATCTCCTAATTAACGAAATGACTTGAAATTTGGAACTTAAGGTCCTTACACTATAAGGATCCGACACGAACATTTTCGATCAAATGCAATTCAAGATGGCGGCTAAAATGGCGAAAATGTTGTCAAAAACAGGGTTTTTCGCGATTTTCTCGAAAACGGCTCCAACGATTTTGATCAAATTCTCAACTAGAAAAGTCATTGATAAGCTCCATCAACTGCCACAAGTCTCATATCTGTAAAAATTTCAGGAGCACTGCACCATCTATGCAAAGTTTGGTTTTAGATTCCCAATTATCAGGCTTTAGATACAATTTAAACAAAAAAAAATCAAGTGAAAAAGATTGAGCATAAAAATCTCTACAAATTATGTTCAGTAACATTTTCACCTAAAATTGAAAATAAGCTCGAAATTCGAGAAAATAAGATTATTCAATTGCAAACTGTTGGCATTCTATTAAATTATTCACTATGAAGAGATAGCAGACTTCGTGTGTCTGCAGCGCTATTGTCCTGTCACCAGCTGGCTCAGATCTCAGAAAAGTAGACTTGAGATGCGCGGGAACACTAGCGGCAGTTGATAAATTTTCATGACGGCAAGGAAAGTTGTGTGAGTGCACCACACCAGATTTTTTGATAATAAATACTAATACTCTATTTTACTGAGGCCTATGCACTATCTCGATTTAAACAGACTTCGTTTAGCTGTTCGTTCATATCCGGAATGAAATACACAAGAATAACTGCAACCTCCCTACATTTAATCGTTGTTTAGCGTGAAACCTGGATGTATTTTTCTGTCCATATGAGAATTCAAGCCAAATTCCCAAACCAAGAATACAGAGACTAGAGGTTCTCATTTATAGAGATGATAGCCTACTCATATTGGAATTTAATATTACTCTCTGAAATCATAGCAAACTAGAGAAATTGAGCTACTTCAGAAAATTTGAAGTCAAGAAATTCGTCAAATCACTCACTGCAAGCTATTTATGTCAAATGTGTGGAGAGCTACTTCAGAAAATTTCCAGTCAAAAAATCAATGAACTCACTCTCACTGTAAATTGTTCATCTCAATCGTATCAAGAGTTTCAAAAAGTGGGTGAGATGAACTTCATATGTGAGAGGGAAAATGTGAACTAAATATCATTGATTTGGTAGTTCAAGTTTAAATCCGGTAAAGGGATAGAAATTGTAGTAGCTTACCTAGTAGAATACGGTAAAAATTAATAAAAATTTATTAATGAAGGGTATTTTATGTTTTTATAATTTTTATAAAGTAGCCAGTACAAGTGAAGTGATTTCATAGAATACGCTAGTAACAAATATCAAAGATTACCAGCTCGTTCCGTTCAATGTCAGAGCAGCCATATAAATGGAGTTCTAGGTTCTGAAGTTCTCTGCGCTTCATGATAATCGCGCGTTTACTCAGGGGGAAATTAGAGGAAGATCTCAAGCGTAAATACCGTTGCAAATGAAAATGGAAGTCAATATTTGCTCGCTTGCACTGTTGAACGAAATGTTGAAGTATTCGAATACTCGCAATAATTGCTCGATTGCACTGTTGAACAAACTGTTCAAGTATTCGAATGCTACTAGTGTTTTGCAATTTACTGGAAATAAATGTCAAATGAAGGTCAAAAAATCCTGTTCATTGTTCAAATATAATTGATGATTTTCGATAAAAGTATAGTGTCTCTCGATTCAGTTCGACACAGTTTTATTTGGTACAGGACCATGGCTTCGTGACCACACAGGGCACATTTTCAATCTAAAGGTGCGTACAGATATACGCGCCGCGAACATGAGCAATTCACTTTTAATCAGCTGACTATATCTGTATTTTTACAGAAACGGTAAGATACAGATATGGAAAGCTTGGCATCAGCTGATTTAAAATGAATTGCTCATGTTCGCGGCGCGTATATCTGTACGCACCTTAACATACAGGATAATAATTGGAATGAGGCCATGTAGAACTCTCAAACTATGATGTTTGCAACTCCAGTTCAAAATCGCATGAGAAATTTACAATGCCAGTCTGTTCTAGCCAATGAGCGATCCAAAAAAATTGAAAGATTTTACAGTCCCTGAACGCACATCAGCGTATATACTAGAAACATACTCAATCCTCCTGGACTTTTCCAATCTGGAAGTGTGAAGGGAAATAATTCTGAAATATATTGAAAATATTTGTAATATGTTATTTGTTATGGTGAGGTTCACGTTATTACGGCAGAGAAAAAAGAAAATAGGAGAACAGAGTTGCCGTTTATCTACCTTCTATAGCTGATACTGATATATCTGAAGCAATATTTTTTGTTATTGCGGATAATGCCCACATGAGCGTTTCTGTTGTGTATGATTAATGGAAAGTCCGTTGGTTAATTGATGAGATGATGAAACGTCCATGCCATCGGCGGGATTCGAACCCGCGAACCAGGCGGTGCTAGCAGGCCGAAGTTTGTAACGTCGCTTACCACTAGATATCAGCCGGCTGAAATCATTTGTTCATTCTTGTCCAAAATAATCAATTATATTTTATTGGTCGAGGAAATATATTCCCCAATGATTCATAATACTTTTTGATAACGAACTGGCAACGTTGAGGAGCTAGAAACGGATACCGCTATCTGCTTTATCGAATGATAGACAAGGATAGCAACACCAATGTTGTTCGAATACTTCCCATTATAACGTGGACCTCACTATAATATTTATTTATTTATTTATTCATTTATTTTATTCACAATCACAAATCATAATTAAAATATGATTGGGAGAAGACAACAGGCATAGCCCAAAACTGTCTTCTCCCTAATTTTTACAAATAAAAGTCTCAAAAGAAGGTTAGATTTCACTTTTCACTTCAAAAAGTCCAATTTACACTTCAAAACTAATGACTAAACTAAAAATTTTAAATTTTGATATTCGAGGACTATGTCTACTAGTCTACTCAGAGGAGGTCAACTTATGAGATATGCCCTTAAAACATGAGAGTAGCGAGTTATTCTATCTGTTTTCAACATACTAACATTTGAGTTGAGCTGATAAATAATATTGTTCAAAGATTTGCTTTTGGTAGTGAAACAGTAGACATATCTTTGTTATGTACTCAGTCACCAGACACTACTCAGCACACAATTCTCTCACTCTCTCTCTCACACACACTCTCTATCTCTCTATCACTATGTCTCTCTGTCTCTCTATATCTCTCTCTCTCTCTCGCCCGAAACCTCTTTCTAAGTAGCTACCCTGAAACGGATGTAATCCTTAGAACTTGGATAATCCCTCCAAAATAATCTCTTCTCTACACGGCATTCATCCTTTGCAATAATATAGCGGAAGCCAAACAAGATTTATCAAGTGGAAAATCAATGTTACAAATTTCTCGTATGTGTGATCTCAGCCAACAAGTTGGGAATGGAATTTAAACAAAGGGAATGGAAACTACTGAGATATTACATTATGGATCTTCGTTTAATAATAATCAGGTTTCAACCTATTTATTAAACTGTATATGGATTAACCATAAAGAAGATTCATGAATTATCTTCACGAAAGAATATTTAGATGTCAAAGGTTCAGGTCACAGTTTTATGTCAACGTTTTTAGGAACTACTACTGTACAATACCAAAGAAAAAATCAGGAAGTTTGTTCTCCCTTTTGTGACAATACTCTAAAAATTGAGGAGTAGTTCTTATTTCATAACCTTCATTGCATTTATCAAGGTACTGAATTCCCCGAGCGACTGTTTAATTGCTCATTTATCATAATCATCTTGATTGTGGGAGAGTCAAGAGGCATCGTTTCCTTCTATGATGATAAGTCGTTCCGGATAATGATCCGTGTTATTCCGCTGAAAACTTGAACAAAATGGCATTCCCTTTTTGAGCAGTGTTTTCTTTGGGGTGGCTTGGAGCAACAGCCTTTTCATTACAATAAAAACGAACACGGACAAGACTGTGAGGGAGGAAGGAAGGAGTGAGTGGGAGTGAGAACATTCCTACTATAAACGAACAAGAGAGAGGATGAGGGATACATCTCCTTCACAATAAAAACTATCAAGAGAGAAAGAGAGAGAAAACATTTCCATTACAATAAAAACGAACAAGAGAGAGACGTTGAATCGCTCGGCTGCGAACGTTAATTGCTCAGTCTACAACTTCTATGCGAAAACAATGACTTGAAAAGGCCAAAGAAAATTCATCAATCGCTTTTCAACTTGCTTCTCTTAGGAACAATATAATCGTCTAATTAAGCATTCAACAGGGGTCTTCATAATGTTTGAAGACTCGTTTATTTGTCCTAGGTTCTGCAATAGAATAAACAATCTAGTTTTTCTCTCGTTCTGCCGAACGGTTGGAACCAATTAGAAAAAGTGGTCAATCCAAATGGATTATTTCAGATGAAAAACCATATTGATTTATTCGTCAGATCTAAGAAATACATTAGAACAGTGTCAATAGATTACATTATATAAATAACATTAGAACAGTGTCAATGTAAAAATCGCCATTACTCCAAAATTGCCAACCTCCGAAATGGAGACGGTAAATGGAGAAGTCCAAAAATATTATGTAGGCTATGTCCATTTCAATTTATACAACAAATCACAATTGAAATATGCTATCATCAATTTGATTGATGTTGTCAATACCACTCTCATACAATAAAATTGTTAAAGTATTTTGTTTTTCTCATCTACTGACATTTCCTCCCTGATATATTTGGTAGAGAGTTAGTGGGGAGGATATTTTTAATATTCTCTCCGAAGAATGGACATTGATATGTCCAAAGCTCCGCCAATTTATGTAGATGCATAACAATATGATTATTATCTATAGTTATTATATTACAATCTGCTTTTTCATATCATATACAGTTCATTAATTATTTTCTTAGTCTATATTATGTAAATTCATCTATAATTTTGCTGTATTGTAAGCTATTGTATATAAGTGTATAAGCCAGTATATACTGTAATCTACATAAATAAAGTACTCAATTAATCAATCAATCAATCAATCAATCAATTCCTTCATTCTTTAATTATTCATACAATAAGTACAACATCGAAATGACAGGTAGAGAAAAAATAAGGTTACCCTGTGCTATTCCGCTTCCAAATTTAGATAAGGTTACCCTCAGTCCGAAATAGGATAAGTCGGATATATCATAGATTTAATGTGAATTGAATATAATATATTATATAATCGACAAGACCGATCTCTCTTATCTCTTTCCACTTTTGGTAGAGAGTTAGTGGGGAGGATATTTTTAATATTCTTCCCAAAGAATGGACATTCATATGTCCAAAGCTCCGCCAATTTATGTAGATGCATAACAATATGATTATTATCTATAGTTATTATATTACAAATTGCTTTTTCATATAATATACAGTTCAATAGTTATTTTCTTAGTCTATATTATGTAAATTCATCTATAACTTTTGCTGTATTGTAAGCTATTGTATACAAGTGTATAAGCCAGTATATATTGTAATCTACATAAATAAAGTACTCAATCAATCAAATACAATAAAATTGTTAGAGTATTTTGTTTTTCTCATCTACTGACATTTCCTCCCTGATATATTTGGTAGAGAGTTAGTGGGGAGGATATTTTTAATATTCTCTCCGAAGAATGGACATTGATATGTCCAAAGCTCCGCCAATTTATGTAGATGCATAACAATATGATTATTATCTATAGTTATTATATTACAATCTGCTTTTTCATATCATATACAGTTCATTAATTATTTTCTTAGTCTATATTATGTAAATTCATCTATAATTTTGCTGTATTGTAAGCTATTGTATATAAGTGTATAAGCCAGTATATACTGTAATCTACATAAATAAAGTACTCAATTAATCAATCAATCAATCAATCAATCAATTCCTTCATTCTTTAATTATTCATACAATAAGTACATCATCGAAATGACAGGTAGAGAAAAAATAAGGTAACCTTGTGCTATTCCGCTTCCAAATTTAGATAAGGTTACTCTCAGTCCGAAATAGGATAAGTCGGATATATCATAAATTTAATGTGAATTGAATATAATATATGGAATCGACAAGACCGATCTCTCTTATCTCTTTCCACTTCATTATAACGTGGACTTCCCTACATAAATGCAAAACACTTTAATTCCTAATAAACAAAAATTAATAATAACAACAGATGCACCGGTATCAGCAATCTTCTCTGAAGAAGGCAGAGAATCGACAACACTGATCTCTCTTTACTCTCTCCACTGACATAATAACGTAGACCTTATTATAGCAATGAGGAGGTACCGGGTTTGATTCACGGGCTGGCTTATAATTTTTGGATAGTAGATCACATCGAATTCCCTCAGTTGTGATTGGAAAGTCCGAAATAGGACAAGTCTTGTAGTTGTTCACTTTACAAAGTTTTCAGTCCTTAATCATTTTTACAAAGTAGATTTTGAAATTTATATTCAACTCTCATTATTTTGAGAATTTTGAAAAGTCTCGTCCATTTGGTCTCTTAAAACAGTGGTGTTCTACTTTTAAAATCTGGAAATCTTTCTAGAAAGAGGTATGCTGATTAGCATTCGTACGATTCCCTTCTTGCTAATGAGGCTTCACAATGACGTCACTTCAGACTTTTTCGACACTACAGACTCTCTCCCCGAAAAAAGGCTTTTAAGAACGCATATTCTATTGCTCCACACGTTGAATATTGTAGACGTAGGATTCATAACTGTATACGTGTGATAAGAACTTTCTTTGACAACGTTTTCATTCACCTACAGCCTCTGCTCAAGCATCTAACATTGTAGTTCAAGATTCAAGATTCATTCATTGTCAGAACACTTAAACAAATGCGAGACATAGTCAAGAATTCAATAAAAAATTCTAAAATATAACAATAAACGTCAGTAGACATCAAAATAAACAAAAAAATAAGACAAAGATCGCCTAATTTTATAAAATATAAGAAAAATTTTCAAAACAGGTATGTCACAGTCAAGAAAAAATACAAAGACATCACCGCAAATCCTCATAACCATATGGAAAGCAGTTAAGGCTGAGCGAAGGCTAAAAATGAAATGAAAAGTGATATTTTTCAAAGTTTTTCGATTTGTATATCATCAAGCTCTCAAAATAAAAACGTTTTCTCAGGAAAACATTTTTCTTCTGATCATTACTTTTTGAGATATGAGCGCATAAAGTTTGAATTTTTGGGACAGAACATTTCAAATTTGGTAAGAGATGAATCCATGTGATCTAGAGGATAGGTTCTTCATGGTATTGTTGATCTAGTAAAACAAAAATTTTCTGAAAATTTCAATTTTTAAGAAAGTTATTCAATTTACTAAAAATAACGAAAAATAAGTTTTAGTTGAGTTATTTTTGTTAAATTGAATAACTTTTTCAAAAATTGATATTTCCAGAAAATTTTAATTTTACTAGATCAAGAATACCATGAAGAATCCATCCTCAAAATCTTATGGATTTATATCTTACCGAATTTGAAATTTTCTGTCCCAAAAATTCAAACTTTATGCGCTCATATCTCAGAAAGTAATGATCGGAAAAAAAATGTTTTCCCAAGAAAACTTTTCCATTTTGATAGCTTGATGATATATTTGAGTGTTATATTCAAATTTAGTTTGGTGTTTTAATTTTTCCATATTCAAAATTTTCAGCTTACATATTTTTGGACGAATCAAATCAAATCAAAATAGAACTTGAACGTTTTACAGTAGAAACATAACTTATTTTTTGGACATGCTATTAATTATCAAAATTTGGGAATGGAATAGTTTTGGGCCAAGCCTGTTGTTCCTTCCTAATCATATTTTTATGATTTGTAATTGTATCCACGAATAAATGAATGAATAATGAATGATATACGAATCGAAAAACTTTTCGATTCACCAGTAGTTTATTTTCAGCCTTTGTACAGCCTTAATAAGAATCTTTTCAACACAAACCTTGGAACTATGAGTATCACATTCGGAAGAGAAATTGCACAAGGTTATTTTATTTTTTCTCTCCCTATCATTTTGATGATGTACTTATTGTATGAATCAATGAAGAATTCAAATATGGTTCTAGGCTTTTTTCTGATACATGATTAATAAAAAGTGGACAGTGAGGATGGAGAATTCCTAAATTCTAAAAGGGGTTGCCAATCTATTCTCCTTCAATCTAGGGCACATCCATTCACCAGATGATATGAAATTACACATCGGTCCAATCGCGTATGAAATTTGAAATCGCTAGTTCGAGATCGGCTCAACTGACTGATCCAATATCCTCTTTATAGGCCTACAAAACCAGAATTTGTGCAGTTGGATAAAATTGGTGCAACCGAGGTAATAATACGATGCTCTTTATTGCATTTTGCCCACAGCGATTGTATCGGACTGGCTCGAACGCTCTCATATTTAAGGCCTCTACTGATTCACAAAGGCATATCTAGCTCAATTTCATACCTAATATTCTTTTTCTAAAAGTTCTAAATTGGATAAAGGGTTTTTAACCGTTGATGCTTCAATGGGTCATCAATTTGTAAGTCATAGGAAAAGAGAATTAGTTATTTGTGCAACTAGTGCGCAAAGTGACAGTTTGCTGCACCGAAAGAAACGTTTACGCCCGAGCCGTAGGCGAGGGCGGAATGGTTTGTTGAGTGCAGCAGAGGAACTTTGCGCACGTATTTCACATTAAGTTTTTCCTACAGTTACCATTGAATATGAAAAGTGGGTAATTATGGGTAAAATTGCATTAAATCCATCAAATGCTTTTCTGTGTAATTTTATTATTGATAAAAACCTTAATCCTAAAATCCTAAAGTCCTCGTTGTCGTTGGTTATAATATATAATACTAATAATTAGCGCGTTGTGCTTGGTTGCACCTCTGCTCACTATAGCAGCCACAGCAGTCACTGTTACCAACTTCATTTTGATTTTGCTGCACTGTTGCTCCATATAACCTACTAAGTATTTTGCGTTGCCATGTTGCAAATCTGGAGTGCAGAAAAATTTTTCCCGCACTAGAGCGGAAAAGTGATTCTTTGCGTTCTGTAATCAGTGCAGCAATGGCCACTTTTCAACGTAACTGTAGGAAAAAAATATTATTGATAGGGGAGTTCGTACAAAGGTAACAGCGTTATAGAGTTTTCATACAGTATTCCAATTCTGGTATTGTTAACGTTTATTATATAATATTGTTAACGGCTATTGTTGAAAACTATTGATGATTCAGCTAAGCTATATCACAGTGGCTTGAGAACGTCACGAGCACATCATCGTCCAATGAGAGGGCTCGTTCAATTTGGGGCGTGGTTTAGACTAGCACAGCCACTCCAGAACATTTTTGTGCCTCGAGTAAGTTCTGCTTTTCTCCGCTAGAATTATATTTCTCAAAAATTAATGAAGTTAACTAACCTGTCTCATTTTTGGAAATAAATTCAATAATCTTTGAGTCGCGTCGTGATTTGATATTCAAGTCATTAAAATGATAGAATATCTATGGATTTTTGAATATTGATATGTTTTGGGATAGTTACTCTAACTATAATAAGATCCACGCTATAATGGCAGTGTTTGATTAGCAATGATATTGCTATCCTTGTCTATCATTCAACAAAGCGGATAGCGCTATCTCTTTCTCGCTAGTTCTGCTGCCAGATCGTCTTTCAACAATGTGAATTGATAATTGATGAACAAAATATTTCATTATGAGAATTAATTATGAAATTATTGAAGAATATAGTTTCTTGCTTGATTGGATATAACTGATTATTTTAAACGAGAATGAACAGTTAATATGACATCAATAAACCTGTATCAGCTACCGTCTATAGAAGGCATTGACAAGACAGAGGATCGGTAACGTTGTTCCCTTATCTTTCTCCACTGCCATTATAACGTGGACCTCTCTACATGAATGCAAAACACTTTAATTCCTAATTAACAAAAATGAACAATAACAACAGATGCACCGGTATCAGCAATCCTCTCTGAAGAAGGCAGAGAATCGACAACACTGATCTCTCTTAACTCTCTCAACTGACATAATAACGTAGACCTTATTATAGCAATGAGGAGGTACCGGGTTTGATTCACGGGCTGGCTGATAATTTTTGGATAGTAGATCACATCGAATTCCCTCAGCTGTGATTGGAAAGTCCGAAATACGATAAGTCTTGTAGTTGTTCACTTTACAAAATTTTCAGTCCTTAATCATTCTCACAAAGTAGATTCCGAAATTTGGATTCAACTCTCATTATTCTGAGAATTTTGAAAGGTCTCGTCCAGTTGGTCTCTTGAAACAGTTGTGTTCTACTTTTAAAATCTGGCAATCTTTCTAGAAAGAGGTTTCTATCTTTCTATAGAGTGTGGGATAGGTCTAAAGATTATTGCTAAATCTGCCTTTAAGCATATTGATACATATTATGATATGTGTTCAATGATATGTTATGGGAGAGTACCCAAACTCTAACTTGAGTCTGGGATGAAAAAAAAACAGTTACAAGTATCACACTATATACTGAAAACACTATAATTATTTATAGGTAACATGAGAGTCCTAATCCACTTTACATCACATTTTCAATTCTGTAATCCAGTAGAAACATAATTAACCAGTACTTAGGTTGGAAATAACCCGGTAATCACCTATTTCCGCAATTCTAGTCTCAATTTGCAACGTTTCCTTAATCCTTGTATTGTTAGGTGAGTTATATCAAGCTGACATGCCAAGGGAATGGCTTGCATGTAGCTAAATATCTCCCCTTGCATATATCCACATACTACTCAGTGTTTAGATTATTACCATGGAGGAACGATGGCTTGAGAAGATGTTATGGGTCACTTATGCAACAAATTTTAAGCAGATTACCATGAGAAGATATCCCATGTTACAGGTCATTTATGTTCCGAATTTCCAGCCGATTACCATGAGAAGATATCCCATGTTACAGGTCATTTATGCTCCAAATTTCAAGCCGATTACCATGAGAAGATATCCCATGTTACAGGTCATTTATGCTCCAAATTTCAAGCTGATTACCGTGAAAAGATATCCCATGTTACAGGTCATTTATGTTCCAAATTTCAAGCCGATTTTTTGTTAACTCAAGCCGATAACCATGAGAAGATATTCCATGTTACAGGTCATTTATGTTCCAAATTTCAAGCCGATTTTCTGTTAACTCAAGCCGATTACTGTGGAATGCTACAAAAAATAACTTCATAACATCTATGTACTCACGACAATAATTGTAATCCACAGCATCTAGAAAAGATAGCATAAGTTTGTATCCTATGATATAGATCGTTTGTATTCCAATTTTAAAGCCGATTTTCTGTTAACTCAAACTGATTACTGTCTATTATCATTGTTCTGGCCGGGTGAGAGTGTAAAGGTGCGTACAGATTTACGCGCCGCGAACATGAGCAATTCACTTTTAATCAGCTGATACCAAGCTTTTCATATCTGTATCTTACCGTTTCTGTAAATATACAGATATAATCAGCTGATTAAAAGTTAATTTCTCATGTTCGCGGCGTGTATATCTGTACGCACCTTAAGAAAGACATAGTATGAGAGACTACAAACGTCATATAGCTTCACAAAAAAGATTTACTGGGAGTATCGGCTTGAATTTTGAAAATTGGATATCTTCTAGTGCTATATTTTCTTTGTGTTATTACGCATACCATGGTGAGGTCCACGTTATAAAGGCAGTGGAAAAAGATAAGAGAGCGTTGCCGATTCTCTGCCTTGTCACTGCCTTCTATAGAAGATAGCTGATAAAGTATATCTGATGTAATATTAACTGTTCATTCTTGTTTGAAATTATCAATCATATTTTATTCCTGAAGAGAATATATTTTTCAATGATTTAATGATGAATTTTTATAATTGAGATTGAATATTTGGTTCAATCATTTTATTTCTACAATGTTGAATAACGGTTTGGAGATTTTGCGAAGCTAGAAAAAAATAGCGCTATCTGCTTTGTCGAATGATAGACAAGGATAGCAAAACCAATGTTAATCAAATACTGCCATCATAACATGGACCTCACTATATTATAGTCAAGGTTTTCCATGTGTGTATGTATTCCATATTAAGTAGCCTGCCTTTAATTTTACTATAATTTGATCAATAATTCAGTTCAGCCAACGAAATCTTTCATAGAGAAAATGTAGGTTATCATTTCCTCATCAATCTATAATCTGATAATAAAGGTAATAACTGGCTTATACGCGTACGGGATAGGAAATTCACTAATGACGCATCATCACGTCTGAACTACTTGACTGATAAACTTGAAACTAGGTTCTAAATTCACCGGGGATAGTTATAGGCCTATTTCAAATTCTTCAAGATTCCAGTAGGTCAAGCTCTCAGTTTGTCAAGGTGTTTATAAGATCCTTGCGGAGCACGGGTTACCTGCTAGTTCTATAATTATTGACCGAGCGAAGTGAGGTCTAAGATTCAAGTCGACGGTTTGGCATTTCTCTTAATGTTTAAATGTATGAATGTTTATATGTTGCGCATTACGGTGAAACGCGGTAATAGATTTTCATGAAATTTTACAGGTATGTTCCTTTTTTAATTGCGCGTCGACGTATATACAAGGTTTTTGGAAATTTTGCATTTCAAGGATAATATAAAAGGAAAAAGGAGCCTCCTTCATACGTCAATATTAGAGTAGAAATCAGACTATAGAATAATTATTCATCATAAATCAGCTGACAAGTGATTACACAGATGTGTGGAGAATCCAGTCTATTGCTGTATTTCCATAAGGTCTATAATAGTTTCAATCAGGTACTTGTGGATGAGAATTCTACGTGAGGTCTATTGTTCACAGAACTACTAGTAATTAACTAGTAATTCGAAAGTAGTTCAAAAATGAACTGATCTATTCCGTTCCAACCTTTTAGTTCCCTCCGCCACTCACCACTCAATCAAATCTCTTCAAAGGGGTGAATGAACGAGTCAGTTCTTCCGCGGACGTCACGAGTTTACGGTGACCGTGTTTCGTATTTATCGTTGTATCCGCTTTAAAATCATGTTTCATCTCATTTAAATAGTTGATTATCGTTCTACGATCAACAATTAATCATAATCAGTGGTTAGAATCGTGCGAAATGTGATTTTACTACGAAAACTTCTTTGACGAAATCTGACAAATTTCATGCGGGGTTTGGAAATGTGGTGAGTCATTTTATGCTATAATTTTATTATTTTGCATCTTTGATTGTTATCTATGATCCTTAATCGATAAAATACATATGATGATAAGGTTTAGATAAGTGGTAGGAGGTGGGGATAATTTTTTTGGTTAAAAATTGTATGAATTTGAAAATTGGGTCGACATAACCTCAAACCTTGAATTTGAAACCAGGTCACTGGTGGACAGGTGGCTGCTGGGAATTAAAGCTGACCTTCGAGACGGGGTCATCGCCCTCTATTAAAGGGGATGTACTCTTCCAATGTTAGTTTACTATAGTGACGTACACGTTATAATGACAGTGGAAAAAAATAGCAGAACAACGTTGCCGATCCTCTGTCTTGCCAATGCCTTCTAAAGACGGTAGCTGATACAGGTTTATTGATGAAATATTAACTGTTCATTCTCGTTTAAAATAATAAATTATGTTTTATTAAGTCAGAAATTATTTTTTTCAATAATTTCATAATTAAGTTGAAATATTTTGCTGATTGATTATTAATTTTACAATGTTAAAGAACGATGTGTCAATAGAGCAAAGCAAGAAAGAGAAAGCGCTAACCGCTTTGTTGAATGACAGACAAGGATAGCAATACCATTGCTATTCGAACACTGTCATTATAACGTGGACCTCAGTATACTGATGATTATAGAAGACTTTTTAAAGTTCTTACCTTTCTGTCTAGGCTACTATTTCAAAAGCTGATTGATATACAAGAGGCTAATTAACTATTTTCCCCATGTTGATTAATAATTGATCACATGATACATAATTCGTTATAATATATCAAATTATGCAATTATTTTTTTAGTCCGGGCGCAAATGTCATTCCGTGGTCATTTTTGAGTAACAGCCGTGGAAGATGTCTTTAATTTCTTCGTTAGATCGAGCATAATAAGGATCGTGATGATAAGTCGAAATCACAGGCAAACACCTCGGAAACAAGATGGCCGCCAAAATTTTCAGGATTTTGCTATATCGCTTGTATTTTAATATCCGTTCAAAATATTCAACCGTTTTTTCAGACGAAAATATTTTAAAATCTTCCTCTACAATTTTTGTTTTATAAAATTTTCCTCTAAAACGCATATTTTCTTAGAAATAACCTTCAAAAGCATAAAAAAACGTTTTTTCTAAATTTGTTCAAATTTCATTCCATTAAAACTTTTTTTGTGCAAGAGATACAGAGAAATTTCAAATCTATGAAATTAAAGCGTTTTTTCAACTTTGGAACGATATATCTTCATGCGCTGTACGGCAAAAAATGAGTTCTCTAGCGCCCTCCAAAGAAAACTCTGCATGATTTCTGGTGCGTTTTTCGTTGGTTGGTGGTTCGGAATCCACCTGAAACTGTAGGTCAATTCATCTCTCTTTATCATTGCCGCATTACCCACGCACAAGCCTATAGTGGGGTCCACGTTATAATGGCAGTGTTTATTTAGCAATGGTATTGCTATCCTTGTCTATCATTCAACAAAGCGGATAGCACTATCTCTTTCTCGTTTTTCTTTGTTGCCAGATCGTCTTTCAACAATGTAGAATTGATAATTGATTAACAAATTATTTCATCTTGATTATAAACTTATTGGAAAATATGATTTCTTGCTTGATAAAATATAATTGATTATTTTAAACGAGAATGAACAGTCAATATTACATCGATAAACTTGTATCAGCTACCATCTATAGAAGGCATTGACAAGACTGATCGGCAACGTTGTTCTCCTATCTTTCTCTATAACGCGGACCACACTAAAAAAGCTCATCAGTAGGAGACTGATTGAATGTTGTTATCAAGGAAACTGAGAATAAAAAATTTTTCTCGTAATTTCTATCCATTTTACACCAAAACGTAAATTTAAAGTAGAAGAATTATAGATTAGAACTGTAGGCTTCACTGGAAGACTTTAGCTATAAAAATTAATATTTTAGGATGAGAAATAAGAGAACAAAATTAATGGTTAGTCCTAGTGACTAGTTTTAGATAGATAGATAGATAGATAAACGAATTTATTTCAGGAAACAAAAGATACATTTCACAAGTAATCAGTAATGTCACTAGTGTAACAGAACAACAAATAAAAAATTGTATTATTAGCTCAAATTCGATAAGCTTAGCCGAAGCCGTCAGCCAGAGTTGAGTAGTTTCTACTATCTAATCTTGATAGAAAATTCTCCCAAAAATAATTCGGATTCTACTTCTTAATATAATTGATGAAACAACAAACGTAAACCAAAACTGTTATCGAAGACCAAAAGCAACCCCCAGCAGCTTCATCCTTATCTGTCCTAAACTAATATTATCACTAGTGACTAGTTTTAATGGAAGTAATAATAAAAAAAATTACACCAAGTCAGTGCAATTTGATGACGTCATTAGGACGCAATTCGTCCGTGAGTGGCTCACAATCGACTATCGGAAAGTAATTAACAGAATCAGTTGGATGCCCTGAGTAAACCCCCTATCATCCGTGACAGTAATTAAGTCGGCGGCAGGTAAATTGGATGGAAATGCTGAGCTCTTGACGCCATTCTAGCCTCTGATGAGAAATGCTCGGCCATTATTGAGTGGAGGTTATCAGCGTGAGGTCAGCTTGGTGATATCATGTGACCACAGAGTTGAGAGGATTATGGATCGCCGGGTAATTTGCTTTCCAATCACAACTGATCGTATTATCTGTTAAAGTGAGGTCCACTTTATAATGGCAGTGGAAAGAGATAAGAGAGATCAGTGTTGTCGTTTCTCTGTCTTCTATAGAGAAGATAGCTAATACCGGTATATCTGATGTAATATTTAATATTCATTCGTGTTCGAAATGATAAATTGCATTTTATTCTCCAAGAAAACATGTTTTTCAATGATATAATAAACGTTTTATAAGTTTTATGTCGTTTCTCTGTCTTCTATAGAGAAGATAGCTAATACCGGTATATCTGATGTAATATTTAATATTCATTCGTGTTCGAAATGATAAATTGCATTTTATTTTCCAAGAAAACATATTTTTCAATGATATAATAAACGTTTTATAAGTTTTATCTGTATAATAAGTAACCGGACTGACCTCAGGAAATTTTCTATTGGCAAAATATGTAAAATTTTTAATTAGAGATCTTCAAAGTAGTCCCCATTGGAGTCGATAACACGCTGATACCGGATTTTCCAATCCCTGAACGCTCCCTGGAAGTCGGCAACCTCTATGCTGTCTAGAGCCCTCGTCGTAGCACGTTGAACGTTCTCCAGAGTTCCGAACCGCGTTCCCTTGAGTTGTCTCTTGATCTTGGGGATATCATGTGACCACAGAGTTGAGAGGATTATGGATCGCCGGGTAATTTGCTTTCCAATCACAACTGATCGTATTATCTGTTAAAGTGAGGTCCACGTTATAATGGCAGTGGAAAGAGATAAGAGAGATCAGTGTTGTCGTTTCTCTGCCTTCTAGAGAGAATATAGCTAATACCAGTATATCTGATGTAATATTTAATATTTATCCGTGTTCGAAATGATAAATTGCATTTTATTCTCCAAGAAAACATATTTTTCAATGATATAATAATTGATTTTCACAATTGAGATGGAATATTTGCTTGATTAATTATAATTCTACATTTTCAAAGAACGATATAGCCACGTTGCAAAGCTTGAATAGGTCAGCGCTATCTGCTTTGTCAATGATAGACAAGGATAGCAACATCAACGTTGATCAAATACTGCCATTATAACGTGGACCTCACAATATTCATTTCACTGTGATATTACTGAGCAGGATTCATTGACAGTGGCCTGTACAGTGCGTATATTATTCCAATCATGAGTTCAAATTTGAAGCAAATTCAAATTTATTTGCCATAGAATTACAATCTAATGAGACTATTGAGTTCTCAAGGTGCGTACAGACTTTTATGTGCCACGAACAAGCGCATCTTTTTCTTCATCAGCTGATCTGATGCTATGTATAATATATCTGAATTATATAGAGACAGTAAGATGCGGATGTAATAACCATAGAATCAGCTGATAGATGGTGGAATGGAGTGTTCGTGGCGCATAAGTCTGTACGCTCCTTAATTAGACTATTCATACAAGCTCGGCCGTGCCAAGTTGTAACAGTCCAATCAGAACTTTTCACTGTCATTGATATATGACAATCCAACTTCATCAGTGATAGCTGAAATCAGTGTACAACAAGTAAAATATGGAAAATCACTGATATTCAGTGATTGCTGATATTAGTGCATAAAAATATTATAATATAGAAAGTAACTGATATCGAGTGATAACTGATATCAGTGCACAACAAGTGTAATATAGAAAGTAACTGATATCCAGTGGTAACTGATATCAGAAGAAAACCACACAACAAGTAGTGCTTGTTGAAGAGACACGACTGTGAATTAATTATTTAGTCAGTTGAAACTCGTTTTTCTCTTGGATCGTTAGTGAAACGGAGTTCAGATGTTGTGAATATTGTAAATTGCAACACTGAAACCAGGTTTTGATGAAACTGGAGTATAGATGTGAATTTTGTAACGTGTTATACTGGAACCTGGTTCTGGTGAAATTGAATTCGATGCAGTTATAACAAAGGTTTATATTGTTTGATATGATATTACACTATTAGGGTCGAGTGTTGATGGGCCGGTCGTGATTCAATATTGTTCCTAATAATGGACGCTTCATTTGATTCGATTTATATGGAGTGTCATTTACTGCCCTGCATTCGCACTGAAAAACGCGTTTGGAGAAGCACTACATCAATTTTTTCAATCTAAAGTGAGGTCCATCTGAATGGCGGTGGAGAAAGATAGGAGAAAAACGTTGCCGATCCTCTGTAGTCAATGCCTTCTATAGACGTTAGCTGATAGTGGTTTATTGATGTGATATTAACTGTTCATTCTCTTTAAAGATAATTAATTATATTCTACTAGTAGTTCTGTGAACAGTAGACCTCGCGCAGTTGAAAGCCACAGCCTCCTCTAATACTGTCCATCAGAGTGAATTATGTCCTGTCTTGACGTATCGGCGTGTAAACAACTCTAATGGTTGTTTGAGTTGTAGTATCAACAATAATTTGTTTAAACAACTATGCTACTATCATCAAAAGCTTACCAAGTTGAAAGCAGAGAAAAGTCGGGAGAAAATAATATTCCATTTCGAGTTATCAATTGCATGCCTCATTACTTGCAATTAATAGTCATCACGACAGCTAATTTTTTACCAAGTTACATTGAGTTATTAATTGCATGCATGCCTCATTGCATGCTATTAATAATCCACTCGACAGCTGATGTATGATGAATAATTATAGAACCTGATTTTTACGGTAATATTGGCGTTCGAAGGAGACTTCTTTTCCTTTTGTATTATCCTTAAATTACAAAATTTCAAAAAACCTTATACATACTTCGACGTTAATTTCAAAAAGGATCATACCTGTAAAATTTCATGAAAATCTATTGCTGCGTTTCGCCGTAAATGCGAAACATAAATATAAACATAAAAAACATGTAAGCATGAAGAGAAATGAAAAACCGTCGACTTGAATCTTGGACCTCACTTCTCTCGGTCAATTAAACAAAAAATTATATTTTTCAATAATTTCATAAGGAATTTTCATAATTAGGATGAAATATTTTTGTAAATAATTGATAATTCTACATTGTTGATATGTGATAGCGAAAAAGAGATAGCGCTTTCCACTTTGTTGAAAGATAGACAAGGATAGCAATACAATTGCTAATCAAACACTGTCATTATAACGTGGACCTCACTATAGCAACGTTGTCAATATTACAAACATGCATATGATAACAATTTTATACTAAATAAATGATAGAATATTGAGAGCTTTTGAAACAAAATCCCTCAACCATATTTCAGATCATTCCCCTCATCACTGGGTGTTGTGGATGAGAATCTCATTTACAGCAGGAAAACATGGGAGCCCAGAGCAATCAATAGCCTCAACAGGCTCGAAAATGTGTTCAAAGCATGGATTAAACCTCAGTTTTCCCATTTTCGGGGTTAATGTTCTATCGTTGAGTGTGAATGTCCGAGTCCTGATGAACAATGATGGCAAAACTGCGATAATGACCATTCTATCGATTTTGTTTGTGTGCTGCACACTCACGAGTTGAGAGTGATTTACGGATTTTTAGATGAGGGTGTGTGCTGGTATGAGTTAGAGTATAGTATACCGTCAGGCTCGCTTCGCCCGCCATATCCGTCTCCGATTAGACGATCTAGCCATAGACGATTAGACGATTAGACATATCCGTCTACGATCTAGCCAGGGGGCCCCGCCCCCTGGACCCCCGACTGCATAGTCCAAAAATGAGGTCAGCGGGCTCGCTTCGCTCGCCAAAAACGCTGGTAAGAACACCTGTTACTATATCGGCGTATCTGAGGCGAACAAAATTCTTCCACCTCAGCTAAACCTGTGTACTGAATTTCGATCAATTACTAAAAAAGGTGAGAAAACGCAGAAAAGCTGAGAAAAACCTTGGAAAAACGCTTATTTTGGCCGTATCTTTGATGAAATATTAAAGTCACCTCATCACAAAATCTTTAGACCCTAGCTAAACCTCTCTATAAATTTAAACATTTTATGTCTATTACTTGATAAAAGAACTGAAAA
Source organism: Nilaparvata lugens (assembly GCF_014356525.2). Lineage (NCBI taxonomy): Eukaryota > Metazoa > Arthropoda > Insecta > Hemiptera > Delphacidae > Nilaparvata > Nilaparvata lugens. The sequence continues at coordinate 42,821,154 of NC_052513.1, read as the reverse complement.
AACGCTAATTTTGGGCGTATCTTTGACGTTATTGCAAATTCCTTCTAACACAACATTATTACATCCTAGCTGAGCTTCTGTACGAAATTTGAACATTTTCTGTTCATTTGTTCTCGATAAAGCTGAGAAAACGCTGGAAAACGCAGATTTTGGGCGTATCTTTGGAATTTTTTCAAATCCGTTCTTAGTGCGCCTCTAAAGGGCCAACTGAACATACCTACCAAATTTGAATGTTTTTGGTCCGGTAGATGTTTAGTTCTGCGAGTGAGTGAGTGAGTGAGTGAGTCAGTCAGTCAGTCAGTCAGTGAGTGCCATTTCGATTTTATATATAAAGATGAGCATTAGTTTGTTTACTGGGCAATTATCAAGTTATCAACTGATCAGACTGATTGTGAATGGTTTTCTGAGTTCAATTAGTTTATTAGAGTGGGTGAAAAGCATGAAATAAGATGCATTGTTGGGACTTCGGTTGGAATCGGTTAGCATCGGTTGGAAGCTTTGTTTGAGAAACAAGTAACTGGAAATTGAAGCTAGAACAATAGAGAAACAATAGCGTAAGTGGATATCCCATGATATAGGGCGTTTATGTCGCAACTTTTACTGTTATCTCGAGCCGATTATTGTCGATTTTTACTGTTTTGACCGGGAAGGAGTGTATGAACGGCAAAATATGAGAAACTACCAGCGTCATAAAGATTCACAGGAAAGAACTAAGTGGTCTATCAGCTTGAGATAACAGTAAAAGCTGCGACATAAACGCCCTATACCATGGGATATCCACTTACGCTATTGTTACTCTATGCTAGAACTAAACTGAACCAAGTCTCATCTGAAACAGAAATAGTTATTGGAAATCGTATAATTTCTACACAAGAGCATTGTGCTTTCAGGCTGTGCTTTCCTGTATTGGTTGGGAAGGAAGATAAAGATGAGAAATCTTGTGAATGGAATAAATACAAATTTGGATTGACTAAAAATTAAATTGAATTCAATCAAGGATTGAGGTTGTAATTGTTATAAATACTGTGAACACTACCATGTCATCAATTTTTTAAATCATGCTGTATCATATCATAAACCCAGTTCCAATTTATTACAATAAATGTCAAAATTATATCTACATGAAAGTCATATCAATGTAGTGATTTCATGAGACTTAATTTTCAAAGATATCGATCAATTAATATTATCGCCTTTTCTATAGATTCATCAGTTGTCAATAATTATCACCTCCTTTGAGGATTCATTATAGATTTATCAAACTATTGATTAACATATAGAGTGATCAATCGGTAATTATATCCACTTGGATCAAGATTTCAAATCATTCTAACTCAATAAAAATTCATTCACTTCAATTCACATTAAAAATATAGTATTCAATAGGACAAATCTCTTCTTTCTTTCTTCATCCGGCGCTACAGCCCTAGGTGAGCTCTGGCCTCCTTCACAACACGCCTCCATTCTTCTCTGTTCATAGATCTTTCTTTCCATCCTCTCACCCCCATCTTTCTCAGGTCATCCATCACTTGTTCCTTGGACAAATAGGATTCAATAGAACAAATACATAGTTTCAAATCAATGTTAGGAGCCCCGTATTAAAATGTAGAAAATGCAGAGACACTTTAGCTTTGATTATTGTAAAGGGTCCTATGGAAAGATGGAGGAACTATGGAAGTCCTAGTTTTGATTATTGTTGACCGAGCGAAGTGAGGTCTAAGATTCAAGTCGACGGTTTGGCATTTCTCTTAATGTTTAAATGTTTATATGTTGCGCATTTACGGTGAAACGCGGTAATAGATTTTCATGAAATTTGACAGGTATGTTCCTTTTTTAATTGCGCGTCGACGTATATACAAGGTTTTTTGAAAATTTTGCATTTCAAGGATAATATGAAAGGAAAAAGGAGCCTCCTTCATACGCCAATATTAGAGTGAATAAATCAGACTATAGAATAATTATTCATCATAAATCAGTTGACAGGTGATTACACAGATGTGTGGAGAAGCCAGTCGATTGCTGTATTTCCATAAGGTCTATAGTTTCAATCAGATACTTGTGGATGAAAATACTGCGTGAGGTCTACTGTTCACAGAACTACCAGTAATTAAAGACTGAGAACTTTGTGAAGTGAACAACTACAAGACTCAACCTATTCCGGACTATGAACCTATCTATGTAGCCTCATCTAAATTTGGGAGATTTACCTTATTTTTTTTCTTTCGATCTCTATCATTTTGACGATGTACTTTTTTTATGAACAATCATATTGCCTATTATTTTCATGATGTACTCATTGTATTAATAAAGAATAAAATAATATAGAATTTGTAGACTATCGAGAAAACATTAGAGATTATACATTCTCCCTGTTATTTTGACACACTTATTTATGCTTGTTGCAGAACACAATCCTATAGAAAACCCTACGAAAAGGTGGAGAAAACAGGAATATTATTATTGTATACTAACCTCTATGAAAAGTGAATATATTCACACTGGGGAAAACCCCAGGAAAACAGGATCAATGGCAAAATATCAATAAATGGAAGAGGCATGTATCGAATGAATGGTAGAGCCGGAAATGGATTATAGGCAGCGTAGAAATGGAAGAATGGGAAAGAATACGGGGGAAAGGATCTCGAAAGAAACCTTCTTATTATTCATGGGTAACCAGAACAGGGCATGCGTTGCCGCTTATCATATCCCCATTCTGTTATACAGATATTGCCAGATTCGATTTACCCCAAAACATACATATGATTTCCCTGCCAACCTCCGAAAATTCCCCCAAACATACATGATACATGATACATTCATATAGTCTCCCTGCTACCCCCGAAAACTCCCCCAAACAACATTTACATTCAAATACATAGGCCTAATAACTTCATTGTAACCGCCAAAAATTCCCACAAACATATATATACTTATACATACATATAATATCCCTGTAACCACCAAAAACTCCCTCAAAAAATATCTATTTTCGTATATATGTGTGTTGAGGGACAATGTGTTGGACTGCGCATGCGCAACATCCGTTCTTGACACGGAAATGACGCCGCCAGGGAGAAGGGACCGGAAATGGATTTTTCCTGTTGAAAAGCCTTGTTAGGCGTCAAGTGAATAGGGCTGTCTCTTTTCAATTCGAAGCAGAGATGCGTTGTCTGTCCTGTTTCAAATGTCACAGCTTCTCACTTTATCCTGTAGACTGTAGCCTTATGTGAATAGTATCTTAGAGAGGAGATGATAAAAGAAGAGTGTTGAGTATCAAGTTGAGATGATACTGTATCATATTTAGTCCAGTCACTATATACATTGGTGCATGCAACTTATATTGTAGTTCTGATTTTTTAATATATTATTCGGGTACATAGAAGAAGTCCAGAACCAATTTATCCATGAAAATTTCCTTTTGACTGAATCTCCATGGAGGTGACTTGGAATTCAATAAAATTATGTAGTTTTAACAAATCTATGAAAATAAAAATTGAATGTTTACTTATTAACATACTTCGAGAGTTATGTTTCTCTAGAATGAACAATGAGGAAATGTCATCTCCATGGATAACCCATTCCATGGAGGTGACTAAATCTCCTTGGAGGTGATTTATTATTCAAGAAAATTATGAAGTCTAAACAAATTTATAATAATCAAAATTGTATGTTTACTTATTAACATACTTTGAGGGTTATGTTTCTCTGGCATGAACAATGAGGAAATGTCACCTCCATGGATGTCACCTCCATGGATGTTACCTTCATGGATAACTCATTCCATGGAGGTGACTGAATCTCCATGGAAGTGACTTGAAATTCAGAAAAATTAAGTAGTTTAAACAAATTTATAATGATTAAAATTGTATGTTCACTCATTAACATATTTTAAGGTTTATGTCTCTCTGGAATGAATGATGAGGAAATGTCACCCCCATGGCTGCCACCTCCATGAATAACTCATGCCATGGAGGTGACTAAATCTCCATGAAGGTGACTTAGAATTCAATCAAATTTAATAATTTCAACAAATTTAAAATAATCGAAATTGTTTGATTACTTGTTAACATACTTTTAGGGGTTATGCTCTCTGGAATGAACAATGAGGAAATGTCTTTCTTTGGCATATTTCAACTTGAATTAATTCATTAAGTTAGTCGGAATGTAATAAAATAGGAACATTAAAGGTATAAAATGTAAATAATTATATTAATAGAGGTCTATATTGAAATTCAGGCAATAATTCACTCATTACTGGTGTTGAGGGACAACCATGGAGGTGACATTATCATATATCGTAGTTGAATTTTGACCAATAATTATAAACTTTATGGCTATTTCAATGCTTACCATGAAAATACTCTATGGTTCAGATTATATTCCAATGTTTTATCAATATAATAACAATGTATTATTGGGAAAAAATGCCGAGGATACAAATTTCCACTCAATTTCAGATTGACCCTACTGTACCATATGTGGTGATACTGTACCACATGTGATGATACTGTATCATGTGTGGTGAAACTGTATCATTTATGGTGATACTGTATCATGTGTAGTGAAACTGTATCATTTATGGTGATACTATAGAGAAAAGATAGCATGAGTAGATAGCATGAGTAGATATCCTTTGATATAGAGCGTTTATTTTGGAAACTTCATTGTTTACTCAAGCCGATAGTCCCAGTAGTTATTTTTCGTGAAGCTATGTGACGCTGGTAGTCTCTCATACTGTGCCGTTCTTACACTTTCCCCCCCAAAAAAAAACAGTAAAAAAAGACAGTAGTCGACAGTAATCGGCTTGATTTAACAGAAAATCGGCTTGAAATTTGAAACATAAACTACCTATACCATGGAATATCTTCTTATTCTATATTTTCTCCATGGTAAGTAAAATCCACGATTCAAAGTTTTCCATCGTTCAACTGATTTTGTTATTCCATAACTCGAGAAAAAAATTCAACTACAAACTTTTTCTGCGTCGAAAAAGTGATCTAAGTTTACAGTTCCACAGTTCCTTCCAAAACTAGACTAATGTTTGCAATACCATAGAGAAATAGCATAAGCTATGCCATAGAATAGATCTATCTTGAACTCCAAGTTTAAAACAATCGTGTAACTTTTCTCTGGTTATACTAACTTTCCATGGCATATTATCTTTATCACAATACAGGATATTCTTGTGAGCATTAAGTTCTTTCATACAATCGATTACTTCATTCTTGTAAAATTATTTGACTATATATGAGTTTGTAAAGGGAACAAATAAATTTGATTCTTGTCATAGACATTCGATTTCAGCTGTTTTCCATGCATGGAATCAATCCAGTAAACAGCTGTTTGAAGAACAAATAAACATATGATTCTCATTACACCATACTTTACTGTAATGAAACAATATATGTTTTCATTACAGTCGAGTGTGTTTCCTAGTTCCGAGATAGGAACAGCAAAACTGCTACAAAAAACCATCCAGGTGGAAGTTTTGTTAACTTCCACAAAATTCCTGATTCTGAATTTGTGAACTGGGTGATGTTTATAGAATGCATGTAGTAACGTCAGCACAAGCAGGTAATATTTTCCATTTCACAATTCTTCTTCTTTAGATTATTATGACAAAAAATAGTTTACGTTACTTGGACGTGAATGTCTTTTGCAGTGCTCAAATGAAATTATAGTCTCGGCTAACGCCTCGAATAGAAACATGATTCTCGCCTGCAAAAGGCCCCTTCCCGTCCTTGTGACGTAAGATACTATGACAGTATATTTCAATTTGTAAAAGGAACAAAAAAATTTGATTTTCAATATAATATTGTTCCTGACAGGAGCATAGATGCTGCTACACTTCGTAAAGTGCGTCTCAACAAACTTTCTATAACTTATGGGAAGTCTATTCTCCCTCAAAGTTTGAAACCTTATGCAATCCCTGTGTGGGAATCTGAAAAGTTTGCTGTAGCAATGCAGTAGAGTCTATTACTATATTGGGGTATATATCTTATAGAATCTTTATATAGTCTAGTCAATTTCCGCTGCAACTCTGTTCTCGTTGATGTTCTGCTTGGAAATATGAAATGTACTCAAATTTCTATCAACTTTTGACATCAAGTTTGTTCGAATCTCCATCAACTTTTTACTCATCATGTTTGTAAATAAAATATGCAGAACTATAGTCTCGCTGCAAGATTGTTCAATTTGTTCTCTCAAAAGCTCTAATTGGGCTTGGAAAAGTTGTGTTGTAACTTCTACATTTAAAACTGGAAGCTTGATTTCTAGTACTGTACTTCTACCTTTCAAACTTTAAGTTTGAATTCTGGAAAATAATATGATATTCAGTTGCAGTTATTCAGTTTTATTGAAGAATGGAGAGCTGGTTCAATTAGTTAGGGTCGTGTTTTTTCGCGAAGTTGTGGAACTCTTAAATGTCATCATTTATGTTTCATATAAATGAAATAAAAATATCCCCTTTAAGTGAAATGTTGGATTTCAATATCAAGTTTAACTCTCGTTCTTGCAACGTTGATGAGCTAGAAAAGGATAGCGCTATCTGCTTTGTCAAATAATAGACAAGGATAGCAGCACCATTGTTGATCAAATACTGCCATTATATCGTGGGCCTCACTATAATAGAGCATCAATTTCTATGTATTCTTGAATTTGGCTGATATTTTTACGACTTACCTTTCGATATCACTATGCAGATGCACCCGCAACACTCAATACTACACAGCAATGAGAATTCCTGTGAAAGAAAATTGAATTAGATAGGATTGAAACAATTTATTTCATGGTGTTGATTGACCGAGTGAAGTGAGGTTTAAGATTCAAGTCATGTTAATGTTTAAATGTTTTTTTGTTGCGCATTTACGGCGAAACGCGGTAATAGATTTTCATGAAATTTGACAGGTATCTTCCTTTTTTAATTGCGCGTCGACGTATATAAGTTACAAGGTTTTTGGAAATTTTGCATTTCAAGGATAATATAAAAGGAAAAAGGAGCCTCCTTCATACGCCAATATTACCGTAAAAATCAGACTATAGAATTATTCATCATTAATCAGCTGTCTAGTTGACTATAATACTACCCGTTCAAAAACATCGAACATCTTGAAAATGTATCTTTCCATTAACGTTAGAAGACAGTTGTCTATAATACTACCCGTTCAAAAACATCGAAAATCTTGAAAATTGTATCTTTCCATCAACGTTGTAGACAGTTGCAGCCAGACCTGATAACAGCGCTCACACTCACATTTCGGGACGACACGTCACGGTACGATATAGGACAGAAAGCTCTATGTTTATTTGGGATTTTTTCTAGTCATTTTTAATTGATAAATTATTTATTATTTTTTGAGAAAACATAACAACAGCTAAATGGAACTCACTGAGCGAGAGGTCTACTGTTCACAGAACTACAAGTATTAATCATGGTACTCACCACTCATAACTGAATGGGATGAATTCACAAATTTGAGAATGATCATCAGATCATGATGATCATTCTTTCTCTTTGAATGGAAGGAGGATACGATTATAGAACGAAGAGAAGATGAGGAAGAGAAGAAGAAGAAGAAGAAGAAGAAGAAGAAGAAGAAGAAGAAGGAGAAGGTAAGATAGAAGTAGAAGAAAAATAATTGTAGAAGATGAAGAAGGAGAGAAGGAAGAAGACTATGGAGAAGACCTATAACTCTAGAAACAGCATTATTATACAATATTTTTCCTCAATAGAAGAACTGTACAGTAAGCTCGTTGGAAGCTAGATCTACAAAATGGCGTCTACATTATACAGCCTACAACGTCAACCAATCAGAATCGGAATGGGAGTGTACGGCATGCATCGTTCTCGCTTGTGATTGGCCGAAGCTGTTTGATACTGTAGTCGGTAGGTGGCAGCACTTACAATGACGATTGATACAGACCAAGAGGAACTTTCGCTTGAAGAAGAAGAAGAAAAGGAGAATAAATAAGAGGTTTTAGTTCAGCTGAAGATGTGATAGGTGTTACCATGAAGCCTGGTTCTGTAATGTGAATTGATTTTTGAACAAATGTAGTGGTATTGACAACATCAACGTCTTATTCTATCAAATAAGGAGTAGATGAATAAGAAGAAGAAGTAGGAGAGTAGAAAGAAGAGGAGGAAGAAGGAGAAGATGATGATGGTGATGAAGAAGAGGAGTAGAAAGAGAGGGAGGAGGAGGAGGAGGAAGAAGAAGAAGATTCTGAAACTGGAAAGGATCAGCAAGTTGCAGTACCTTGATGAACTTGATCTCTACCCCAACTTTATTACTTTCCTTGCCCTATTACCATAGATAGGTAAGGAAAGTATTGCTTTCCGAAAAAAAATTAAGGTACCCCAATTTCTATACGTTTCAAGGTTCCCTGAGTCCAAAAAAGTGGTTTTTGGGTATTGGTCTGTATGTGTGTGTGTGTGTGTGTGTGTGTGTGTGTGTGTGTGTGTGTGTGTGTGTGTGTGTGTGTGTGTGTGTGTGTGTGTGTGTGTGTGTGTGTGTGTGTGTGTGTGTGTGTGTGTGAGTGTGTGTGTGTGTGTGTGTGTGTGTGTGTGTGAGTGTGTGTGTGTGTGTGGTGTGTGTGTGTGTGTGTGTGTGTGTGTGTGTGTGTGTGGTGTGTGTGTGTGTGTGTGTGTGTGTGTGTGTGTGTGTGTGTGTGTGTGTGTATAAGTGTATGTGCGTCTGTGTACACGATATCTCATCTCCCAGTCAACGGAATGACTTGAAATTTGGAACGTGAGGTCCTTACAATATAAGGATCCGTCACGAACAATTTCGATCAAATGCGATTCAAGATGGCGTCTAAAATGGCGAAAATGTTGTCGAAAACAAGGTTTTTCGCGATTTTCTCGAAAACGGCTCCAACGATTTTGATTAAAGTTATACCTGAAATAGTCATCAATAAGCTTTATCAACTGCCACAAGTCCCATATCTGTAAAAATCTCAGGAGCTCCGCCACATCTATGCAAAGTTTGATTTTAGATTCTCAATTATCAGGCTTCAGATACAATTTAAACAAAAAATTTCGAGTGGGAAAGATTGAGCATGAGAATCTCTACAATTAATGTTCAGTAACATTTTCACCTAGAATTGAAAATAAGCTCGAAATTCGAGAAAATGTGATTATCCAATATTGCAAACTGTTGGCAACTGTTGATTCTATTAAATGATTCACTATGAAGAGATAGCAGAGCTCGTGTGTCTCCAACGTTATTGTCCTGTCACCAGCTGGCTCAAATCTTTGAATAGTAGACTTGAGATGCGCGGGAACACTAGCGTCAGGTGATCAATTTCCATAACAGCAAGGAAAGTTGTGTGAGTGAGCCACACCAGATTTTTTTACTGTTGCACTGGTCAATGGTTTGATTGGCTACCAATTCATCTGGCATTCATTTATTTGATATTCCATCACTGCTCACACAAAATTAATGGACGTGCATGTTAGCTTCATTGGGAAATAAGCAGTAGAAGTATGAAGTAGAGTAATCGAAGGTGACAGTTGGAATAAAAAGGAGATGGGATAGAATGAGTATAGAGAGAAATCTCGAGAAGAAAAAAACCAGTACACTTCAAGAGATATCGAGTAGGTCATTCCAAATCAAATCAATCGATCGCCAATCGCCTTGATACAGAACAATTTTTCAAACAGAAGCATCATTCAGTAAAATTCATACCTATTTTTGAACATAAACATGAAATAAGAATACTTTTCTCAACATAACCCATACTTTTCTCAGCAATTTGGCGTTGCCAAAAAACTAGAGGATTGTGTTCTGCAACAAGCATAAATAAGTGTGTCGAAATAACAGGGAGAATGTATGATCTCTATTGTTTTCTCGTTATTTGACTGAGCGAAGTGAGGTCTAAGATTTAAGTCGACGGTTTGGCATTTCTCTTAATGTTTGAATGTTTATATGTTTTTATGTTGCGCATTTACGGCGAAAAGCGGTAATAGATTTTCATGAAATTTGACAGGTATGTTCCTTTTTAAATTCCGCGTTAACGTATATAGAAGGACAAGGTTTTTGGAGATTTTGCATTTCAAGGATAATATAAAAGGAAAAAGAAGTCTCCTTCATACGCCAATATTAGAGTAAAAATTAGACTATAGAATTATTCATCATAAACCAGCTGTCTAGTGGACTATAATACTACCCGTTCAAAAACATCGTACATCTTGAAAATGTATCTTTCCATTTACGTTAGAAGACAGTTGTCTATAATACTACCCGTTCAAAAACATCAAACATCTTGAAAATTGTATCTTTCCATCAACGTTGTAGACAGTTGCAGCCAGACCTGATAACAGCGCTCACACTCACATTCCGGGACGACACGTCACGGAACGATATAGGACAGAAAGCTCTATGTTTATTTAGAATTCTTCCTAGACATTTTCAATTGATAAATTATTTATTAATTTTTGATAAAACACAACAACAGGTTAATGTAACTCACTGAGTGCGAGGTCTACTGTTCACAGAACTACTAGTCTACAAATTCTACAATATTATTTTATTCTTTATTGATTCATACAAAAAGTACAACATGGAAATGATAGGCAATATGATTGATTCATACAAAAAGTACATCATCAAAAATGATAGGAAGAGAAAAAATGAGGTAACCTTGTGCTATTCCTCTCCCAAATTTAGATAAGGTTACACATAGTCCGATATAGGTTGAGTCTTGTAGTTGTTCACTCCACTAAGTTTCCAGTCCTTAATTATTATATCCAACTTGGAATGTTGTGTTTTCAGATAAACAACCATGTTCCTCAATATTCACTCAATTCGAAAACATGGAGCTACTAACAAGGTTGTAATTCATTTTTTTGTTTTGAAAGATAAGTGGCTAGAAGCGAGAATGTTGTTCATTAAAATAAAAAATCTGGTGTGGTGCACTCACACAACTTTCCTTGCGGTTATGAAAATTGATCAATTGACGCTAGTGTTCTCGCGCATCTCAAGTCCACTTTTATAAGATCTGAGCCAGCTGGTGACAGGACAATAACGCTGGAGACAGATGAAGTCTGCTATTTCTCCATAGTGATTGATTTAATAGAATCAACAGTTGCCAACAGTTTGCAATTGAATAATCTTATCTTCTCTAATTTCGAGCTTATTTTCAATTTTAGGTGAAAATGTTACTGAATATTAATTGTAGAGATTTTCATGCTCAATCTTTTCCAATTCAATTCTTTTTTTCAAATTGTATCTGAAGCCTGTTAATTGAAAATCCAAAATCAAACTTTGCATAGATGATGCAGTGCTCCTGAAATGTTTACAGATATAGGACTTGTAGCAGTTGATAGAGCTTATCAATGACTTTTCTAGGTATGAATTTGATCAAAATCGTTGGAGCCATTTTCGAGAAAATCGCGAAAAACCCTGTTTTTTGACAAAATTTTCGCCATTTTAGCCGACATCTTGAATTGCATTTGATCGAAATTGTTCGTGTCGGATCCTTATAGTGTAAGGACCTTAAGTTCCAAATTTCAAGTCATTCCGTTAATTGGGAGATGAGATATCGTGTACACAGACGCACATACACTCATACACACACACACACACACACACACACACCACACACACACACACACACACACACACACACACACACACACACACACACACCACATCGAGTTCAAAACAATATTTAGGAGAGATTATAGCAACGAGAGAATATCATGAGCCTCCCTATTAAAGTTGCGTCATAATTCCAGTGGCAGAACTCGAACCAGATTATACCTGCGGCAATCGGAAAATCGCATTAGTGCTGACCTGCTGAACACGTGAGATGTGCAGGATGAGTCGGGGTTCGAATCAGGAGTCAGAGTTGCCATGAATTATCAAACTTCCAAGCTCTGGAATCAACTGTCAAAAGCTCATAACTGGAAATTCTGTCTCACTCAGTTTCTATAGTGAGGTCCACGTTATAATTGCAGTATTTGATTACTAATGGTGTTGCTATCCTTGTCTATTATCTTCGTATCATGTCAGTATCATCTTTGTATCATCCTTATATCATCTTCGTACTATCTTCGTATCATCTTCATATACAGTATAGTATGGTGCACGTTGTAATGGCAGTATTTGATCAACATTGGTGCTGCTATCCTTGAATATTATCCTTGTATCATCTTCGTATCATCCTTGTATCATCTGCGTATCCTCTTTGTATCATCCCTATATCATCTTCGTACCATCTTCGTATCATCTTCATATACAGTATAGTACGGTACACGTTATAATGGCAGTATTTGATCAACATTGGTGCTGCTATCCTTGAATATTATCCTTGTATCATCTTCGTATCATCCTTGTATCATCTGCGTATCCTCTTTGTATCATCCCTATATCATCTTCGTACCATCTTCGTATCATCTTCATATACAGTATAGTGAGGTCCACGTTATAATGGCAGTATTTGATCAACATTGGTGCTGCTATCCTTGAATATTATCCTTGTATCATCTTCGTATCATCCTTGTATCATCTGCGTATCCTCTTTGTATCATCCCTATATCATATTCATTCCATCTTCGTATCATCTTCGAAAAAGGACTAAATTTTAGAGAAGTGAAACCTAACTCGTACTTTTAAAATGTTATCTAAATTTGGGAGAGAAATAGTACAAGGAGTCTCCTTAGTTTTTCTCTCCCAATCAGTGCTTATTATTATAAATTGAAAATAAATAAATAAAATAAATAAATCTTCATATACAGTATAGAGAGGTACACTTTATAATGGCGGTATTTGATCAACATTGGTGTTGCTATCCTTGTCTATCATCTTTGTATAGTGAGGTCCACGTTATAATGGCATTATTTGATCAACATTGACGTTGCTATCATTGTCTACATTTGACAAAACAGAGCTATCCTTTTCTGTCCCTGCAACGTTGTCAGATCGTTATGCAATAATTAAGAAATATAATTATTCAACAAGATATCTGATCTCATTTTAAAAATGTATTATCATTTTAATGATTGTAAAATATATTTTCTTGACAAATAAAATACGATCTATTATTCTAGACAAGAATGAGCAGTTGATAAATTACATCAGATATACCGGTATCAGTCATCCTCTATAGGAGGCAGTGGCAAGGCAGAGAATCAACAACACTGTTCTCTCATCTTCCTCCACTGTCATTATAGCTTGGACGTCACTACAGAAACTATAACTACTCAGTAGTAATATAGTAACTATAGATGTTACTATCACTATAAGCGAGCAATCTCTGTATATCTGTTTATATTTTTATATCTGGTTATCTGGTTAAATGGTTATTCATGTTCAACTGATCTCGAAAACGGCTCTAACGATTTTCACGAAATTTGGAATATAGTAGGTTTATGATATCAAAATTCGATTGCACTAGGCCTCATCCCTGGGAAAACTCAATGAAGTTCATGAAAAGGGTAATTCATCCTTGGAAAAACAGATGATGATTTCGTCGTCTGTCGATAACTGAAGATGCGTGTGCCTGTGTGGGAGATCAGCTGTGTAATCAATTAGCGTACCGTATCTCGCGAGAAATCTAGAAATTTTAATATTGACTCGATCAAAATACAGTAATCTGATTTGCTGACATGAGATGGTATAGATCATAATATTCAAAGTTAATCATTATTTTACAGTTCTAAGTGATTAGTGAGTGTTATTTTGTTATTCAATTTGGTATGTAAACAATGTGAATTAGAACTTCCATGTTTTCAAATATTTGGACAGGAAATTTTACCTGAATTCAGGTGTATGGAACATAACCTACTTTTTGGAATATTTATAGTGTATAAATCAAAATTCGGGGAAGAAACAGTTTTGGGCTGTGCCTGTTAGTCCTTCCCCAATCATTTTAAAGAATTTAGTTCTGTTGAGTTCTATCAATAAATAAATAACGAGCAAAGATCGCTGCCCCGATATTAGTTAGCTAAACACGTGACATGTGCTGAACAGATCATGTCAAATGGTTGATGTTTGTCAAACTCCATTTAATATATAGTTAGTTCTTAAGGAAGGCAAAAAATCGTACGTCCAAAAATCGATGTGAGTGATCAGTGAATCTATGACCAGAATTGCAATGAATCACCAAACTTTAAAGCTATGAAATCAGCCGTCAAAAGCTCATAACTTGAAATCTGTTTATACCTCTCGTTTCCCCCTATTTCGATACGTAATCTCTTTCTATCGTTACGTGTCGTTTTTCTCTTTCCATTAGGTCTTGCTTGTATCGTTTTTCTCTTTTCATTGGGCCTTGTTTGTATTACTGGTACAATAATATATAAAAAGATAAAAGTTTCCAAATGAAAAATCTACAATATACAAAAAATATATATTCTCTCTCTCTTTTCATTATACTACTTATTTGTATTGTTTCTCTTTTTCCAATATGTCTTTTTTGTATAATTTCTCTCTTTCCATCAGGCCTTGTTCTTATCGTTTCTCTCTCTCCATTAGGGCCTTTTTTTGATCGTTTCTCTCTCTTTATTAGGCATTGTTTGTATTATTTCTCTCTTTCCATTAGGTTTTGTTTGTATAATTTATCACTAGGCCTTGTTCATATCACTGATCCAATAATATTTTAAAAAGAGACAAATTTACAAATGGAGAATCTACAATATACAAAAAAGAGATCTTCTCTTTCTTCCCATTAAGCCTTATTAGTATTGTTTCTCTCTCTTTCTATTTCTACAGGACATATTTGAATCGTTTCTCTCTTTCCAATATGCCTCGTTTGTATAATTTCTCTCTTTCCATCAGGCCTTGTTCCTATCGTTTACCTCTCTCCATTATGCCCTTTTTGCATTGTTTCTCTATCTTTATCAGGCATCGTTTGTATTATTTCTTTCCATTAGGTGTTGTTTGTATAATTTATCTATTTCCACTAGGCCTTGTTTGTATCATTTCTCTCTTTCCAGCAGGCCGTGTTCCTATTGTTTCTCTCTCTCCATTAGGCATTGCTCGAATTGTTCCTCTCTTTCCATTAGGCTTTGTTTGTATGATTTATCTCTTTCCATTAGGCCTTTTTGTATCGTTCCTCTCTTTCCAGCAGGCCTTGTTCCTATCGTTTCTGTCTCTCTCCATTGGACATTGTTCGAATTGTTCCTCTCTTTTCATTAGGCCTTGTTTGCATGTTTTCTCTCTCTCCATCAGGCCTTGCTCCCATCGTATCTCTCTCCATTAAGTCTTGTTTCTATAGTTTCTCTTTTCATCAGGCTTTGTAACATTCCTCTCTTTCTAATCGACTCTTGCTCGTATCATGTCTCTCTTTCCATTAGACCTTGTTACCGCTGATTGTATTGTCGTTTCAAAATTGCTGAAACAACAGGATTGCTTCAGCACCGATTGCTGATTCCAGACCAGAGCTTCGCATTTAAAATTGACAGCTGACCCCTCAACAATCAAACGCAGGCTTCTATAGTGAGGTCCACGTTATAACGGCAGTGGAGAAAGATAGAAGAACAGCGTAACCGACTCTCTGATTTGCCACTGCCTTCTAGATAGCTGATACCGGTATATCTGATGTAATATCAACTAGTCATTCTCCCTCGAAATAATCAGCATTACCCATTTCCTGCCTCGCCACTACCTTCTATAGAGGATAACTGATACCGGTATATCTGATGTGATATCATAGAGAAACGATAGCATAGTAGATATCCCATGGTATAGGGAATTTATGTCGCAACTTTTACTCTTATCTCAAGCCGATTACTGTCGATTATTGTCAATTTTTACTGTTTTGTTGGGGTGATAGTGTATGAACGGCACAATTTGAGAGACTACCAGCGTCACACAGCTGCATGGGAAAGAACTATGTGAACTATGGGCTTGAGATAACAGTAAAAGTTGCGACATAAACGCCCTATACCATGGGATATCTACTATGCTATCGTTTCTCTATGGTGATATTGAATGGTTATTCTTGTTTGAAATAATCAATTATATTCCATTTCTCAAGAAAAAATATATATTTCAATGATCAAATAATGAATTGTCATAACTGAAATTGAACATCTTGTAAATTTATCATATTTCCACATAAATATACAACGATCCAGCGACGTTGCAGAGGTGGAAGAGAATAGCTCTATCTGGTTTGTCGAATGATAGACAAGGATAGCAACACCAATGTTCATCAAATACTGGACCTTATTGAAGAAAGATGATACAAAGATGATCCAAGGAAGATACAAAGATGTCACGAAGATGATACAAAGATGATACGAGGATTATACATACATGATACAAAGATGATACGATGATGATACAAAAAGAACCGGCAACGTTGCGGAGCTAGAGAAGGTTAGCGCCATCTGCTTTGTCGAATGATAGACAAGGGTAGCAACACCAATGTTAATCACATACTGGACCTTACTATAGAAAAATGATACGAAGATGATCCAAGGAAGATACAAAGATGTCACGAAGATGATACAAAGATGATACGAAAATTATACGTACATGATACGATGATGATGATACAAAAAGATCCGGCAACGTGCGGAGCTACAGAAGGATAGCGCCATCTGCTTTGTCGTATGATAGACAAGGATAGCAACACCAATGTTAATCAAATACTGGACCTTACTATAGAAAAATGATACGAAGATGATCCAAGGAAGATACAAAGATGTCACGAAGATGATACAATGATAATACAAAAAGAACCGGCAACGTTTCGCAGCTAAAGAAGGATAGCGCCATCTGCTTTGTCGAATTATAGACAAGGATAGCAACAAAAATGTTAATCAAATACTGGACCTTACTAAAGAAAGATGATACGAAGATGATCCAAGGAAGATACAAAGATGTCACGAAGATGATACGAGATTATACGTACATGATACAAAGATGATACGATGATGATACAAAAAGATCCGGCAACGTTGCGGAGCTAGAGAAGGATAGTGTCATCTGCTTTGTCGTATGATAGACAAGGATAGCAACAAAAATGTTAATGAAATACTGGACCTCACTAAAGAAATATGATACGAAGATGATCCAAGGAAGATACAAAGATGTCACGAAGATGATACAAAGATGATACGATGATGATACAAAAAGATCCGGCAACGTTTCGTAGCTAGAGAAGGATAGCGCCATCTGCTTTGTCGAATGATAGACAAGGATAGCAACACCAATGTTAATCAAATACTGGACCTTACTATAGAAAAATGATACGAAGATAATACAAAGATGATACGAGATTATACGAGGATTATACGGAGATGATACAAAGATGATGCGATGATGATACAAAAAGATCCGGCAACGTTTCGCAGCTAGAGAAGGATAGCGCCATCTGCTTTGTCGAATGATAGACAAGGATAGCAACAATGTTCATCAAATACTGCCATTGTATCGTGGCAACACTATAGTGTTGAACCCAGAAGGCATTCCCACTTTTCAACGGCAAATTGGATTGTCGACGGTGTCATAAATACAAATGTGTGACCTGTTGAGCGAACCTGTTGTCTGTGACTCTATTATGGTATCTTTGTCAACTGCCAACGTGATATTGTGTGTTTATGATGTGATATAGTGTGTGATATTACGGTGATATATGGTGTGTTCAAGCCTCCACTGCACACATAATGTCTGATTGCGATATTCTCTAGTGAAACTGTGTGATTGAACTCGGATGACAAATCGTGGCATTGAGAACGCAATTGGTTCTTCATCAAATATCACGTGGTTTGTTCCAGAAGTCCTGGTAACTCATATGCTTGAGTAGTCCCAAATGTAGTCTTTATTGATAGAATATTGAAAGGAAAAATGAAAATCTAAGTACTCTATTTAATTTTTTTTCCTCCACCTACTGTCAAAAGTACTTACTTTACCCCCTGAAACATGATACTAAAGTGTCACTTTTTCGCTCTCGGTAGTAAAAAACAGAAAAACTCCCTAGGCAGTAAAAGTGACTCCATTTAAATAACATGGGAATCATCTCTATTTTAAAAACGTACATTTGGAATAGGTCAGAAGGTCTAAGCTCAGATGAGGAAGCATATAGAGTAGTCATTAAACCAACTAAATTCAATACCTCAACCAGCCATTTGATCGATATACAAAATTTATGTTTGTACGCTGAAATTATTATTACAAACTTCATATCACTATACTAACAAAAATGTATATATTTCTTTCTTTTATTCCATGTTATTCAAAATATCGGCCAACGAATATTACTTATTAACTAATCAAATTTGAAACGGGAACTTCATTATAGCTGTAGTTTTGGCTGTCATTGTTGTTACAACTTTAGCCGACAGATAGTGCTGTCGGAGGAGAACAGTGATTACAAGCCAGCTGTTTCTGTTTACTTTTTAGATTATGTTGTAACACATTGTTTGGTCACATACGTTTTTAAAAATTATTTTATTAGCAGTTTTCATAAAAATGTAGGTGGAGGAAAAATGTTGTGTATATCACGAGTGAAAAATGTTTTTTCTCCCTCAGGAAAATTGTTGCCCTCGGCTTCGCCTCGGGCTTCAAACTTTTCCCTCAGGGAGAAAAAACAGCACTTTTCACTCTAGATATACAAATAACTATTCTTCACGACATGCTTTTTTGAGTAGTCCCAAAAATGTAGTCTACTTTGATAGGATATTGAAAGAAAAATTATAAATCCAAGTACCCTTTTTAAAATTGTTTATTAAAATTTATTTAAATTCAACTCAAGTTTTCATGGAGGGGGTTGATTCTACATGAGAAATGATGGCAATACATAAGAAGAACATTCATTTTCTACTAAATATGAGCTCCAATCCAGCGTAATCGTTCAACAATTGAGTGAGTTGTGCTAGTTCAAAGTCTTATGATCTGAGGAAGTTGAGGTGGTTCCATTCAACTCAAGGTTTCATGGAGGGGGTTGATTCTACATGAAAAATGATGGGAATACAAAAGAAGGACATTGATTCTCTCCTCAATATGAGCTCCAAACAAGCGTAATCGTTCAACAATTGAGTGAGTTGTGCTAGTTCAAAGTCTTATGATCTGAGGAAGTTGAGGTGGTTCCATTCAACTCAAGTTTTCATGGAGGGGGTTGATTCTACATGAAAAATGATGGGAATACAAAAGAAGGACATTGATTCTCTCCTCAATATGAGCTCCAAACAAGCGTAATCGTTCAACAATTGAGTGTGTTGTGCTAGTTCAAAGTCTTATGATCTGAGGAAGTTGAGGTGGTTCCATTTAACTCAAGTTTTCATGGAAGGGGTTGATTCTACATGAGAAATATGCTCCAAACAAGTAAGTAGAGCTGAACATAGCTTTCAACCTCAATGCAACTTGAATAATATTTGTATATTTTTCTTGGGGACTTGAGGCCAAATATTCCCAGTTGTAGAAAGTGATCTGAGAGACAGATTTTCATTTTGAAAATCCACGAATTCCATTCCAACTGAAGCCAGATCGCCACCGAAATGTTCAACAACACAAGCTGCAAAATCTTCTGCATGGATCTCTCCAAAGAGAGTTGATGAATTGTACCATAATAAATCTTTTAAAATTTTGAAATCGTTGATCAGACTGTTGTCTCTAGTCTGAAAGAATTGTATTCTTGGTTATTGCTGCGGTGCTGTGGAGAATTTTTCCCGTGATTGATTTCCTTCAGACTGGGAAAGTGTTTATATTCAGACAGGACGACATTCTTTTGCACGAGCATTTCTGTGAGCTACCAAAAACTACCACACAAGCTACCGGTAGCTCGCGATCGACTGTTTGGCGACCACTGCTCTACCATATCACATTGAAAAGTCTTCTTTTTCTTCTTTCAAACTCTATTAAACTAAAGCCTATTCCGGGTCACATCTAGCTAACAATTCAAATAATAATAATAATAATAATAATAAATAAAGCCTTTATTTTTGTTCCAAAACATACAATAAGTTAATGACGCTTCAATATACAAAATGATTTTTAAATAAAATTATTTCACTTCAATAGTCTTTTTTATGTTTTTGTTCTGGAAACTAAGCCCGTCACCGAGCATAGGCCTCCCCCAGGTTGTGCCATCTCTCTCGCTCTCTTGCTGCTATCATCCAGTTGCCTCCAGCTATTCTGACAATGTCGTCCTTCCACCTCGCCCTTGGCCTGCCAACGTTTCTCCGTCGCCACGTCGGCTCCCATTCAGTCACTTTCCTTGTCCATCTTCCATCTTGTAGCCTAGAAAGATGGCCTGCCCATTTCCACTTCAATTTCCTTATGACACTTGTGACATCTTCCAACTTGACTTTATTTTTTATTGTAGTGGTGCGAATTCTCTGCATTCGGTGAATATTTAAAATACTTCTTTCCATTGACACTTGAGACTTCCGAATTGCGTCGATAGTACTCGCTTTGCATGTCCATGTTTGCGCACCGTACGTCAGAGTAGGAAACACACATGATCTAAGCACCTTGGCTTTGGACGTTAAGCTGACATCCTTATTTTTCATGATGCACTTGAGAGACCAGAACTTTTTCCAAGCAGCAGCTCGTCTTCGTTTAATCTCCTTCACTTCTCTTTCATCAAATGAAAAACACTGCCCAAGATAAATCACTTCCTGCGCCCAACTCAAAGCTTTTCCATCCAGCTCAATTAATCCTCTGGTTGCGTTTGTCATGAGGCTGGTCTTCTCAGGACTGATTTCAAGTCCGGCTTTTCTACTCACTAATGACAGTTCCCATATCATATCTTTCAATTCTTGCAGCGACTTTCCAATCAGTACCACATCATCGGCAAAACGCAGGTGATTCAAGTATTCTCCTCTTATCGAAATTCCTCTCCTTTCCCAATTCAGCTGTTTAAACACCTCCTGAAGAGCTGAATTGAAGAATATAGGTGACAAGGGATCCCCTTGCTTGACTCCTCTACTTAATTTGAAATATTTGCCTGACTTTTCAAGACGTATTCTTGCAGTGCTGTTTTCGTAGTAATTCTTCAGAATATTCAGATATACTTCAGGGACACCTTGATCACGCAGAGATTTGAACAGGAAACTATGATTCAAGCTGTCAAAAGCTTTTTTATAATCGATGAAGGCCAGATAAACTTTAATTTGATATTCAGAGCATTTTTCTATTAATTGATTTATAATATGTAGATTGTCAACTGTTGAGAAACCTCGTCTGAATCCAGCTTGCTCAACTGGCTGATGAATTACTAGGTTTGGTAGGATGCGATCTGACATAGCCTTCATAAATAACTTTCCAATACAAGAGGTTATACTAATTGGTCGATAGTTATTTATATTATAAATATCGCCTTTTTTGAACAAGAGTATTATGTCCGCCAATTTCCATTGTAATGGAACTTTTTGTTCTTCCAATATTCTATTGAAGCAATCAACAAGAGCCCTCAAAATATTTGTCGAAATAGCTTTTATCATTTCATTGGAAATTTTGTCTATTCCTGCCATCTTATTGTTCTTCAGTCGTTTTATAATATCTGATAATTCATTTTCTTGAAAATCGGGTACTCTATTTACTGCAGTAATGATATTATATGTTGCTATACTACAGGAACTTTTAAACAACTCCTCATAATACACTGATGCCTTCTCAATTATGCCATCTCTCTTCCTATCTATACGGCCTGTCTTGTCTTTCAAACCAGTATTCCACTCTACACCACTTGAAAGGGTTTTCCTGATTTTCTTTGTGGAGCCATCAGTTTCTAAAATTCTGTTGATAATATTGTCTTCAAATCGTTTGATATCTCTGCGAATTTCAAATCTAGCTTTTTTGCATAATAAATTGTATTCTAATTTTTCTCTTGTATTCTTCTGTTTTCTTCGCTTCATGTCCTCCCGTGCTTTTATTGTTTGCCGTGTACTCTGTGATATTTTGCTAAAATTGGAAGTCTGTGAGAGTCTAAAAGTGTTTCTTATAGCATTTTCTAATATATTATAACTCTCTTGAAAGTCAGCCTGAAGATGAGTTTGACTTAACAATTGCATACTGTCTTCCAATTCCCTCAAACCATTGTCATCAATCACTGGAGTCCTGCTCATAGATCCGTTCCATTCAGTTCTTGGTCTCCTTGTTGTCCAATCCTGTGATAGTTCGATTATTAACATTCTATGATCCGTTGTGAATTGAAATTTCCCTGTCACTTCGAACCGTTTTATAAATCCACTTTGAGCGGTAAGCACATAATCAATCTCATTTTTGGTCTGCTGGTTGGGGGAAATCCAAGTCCACTTTTTCCCAGCTCTTTTCTTGAAGAAAGTGTTGATTACCCTCAAGCCATGCTGGAAACAGAAATCGACTAACAACTGACCTACTTCGTTCCTTCTCCCATATCCATATTCACCGACTACATTTGCTTCATTGTCTTCTTGTCGACCGACCTGAGCGTTGAAATCTCCTAAAATTATTGCCGTATTTTTCCAGTTATTTTTTTCATGTCTGATTGCTGTGGACAACTGCTCGTAGAATGCTTCACGTTCCTCTTTCTCTGCTTCTGCAGTCGGTGCATAAACTTGATATATGTTCAATATCTTTGAACACCCGACTCTTATTCTCAAAATAGCCAGCCTCTCCGTAATCCCTTTAAATTCAATTATTTTTGATTTCAGTTTTTCTCTAATGATGAATCCCACTCCTTTTTGGCCTTGCGTTTCTCCATAGTGATAGAAAATATATCCACTTTTCCTTTGTACGATTTTTTCAGAGTTCCTTCTCACTTCGGATACTCCTAGAATATCAATATTTGTCTTCTCTAGTGCTTCCTCCAATTCACACAATCTATCTTCGGTTCTGAGAGTACGAACGTTCAAAGTACCTACAATTAACCCTGGGGGGTATTGGTCATTTTTCCCCTCGGTGACCAACCGTCCTGGGGAAATGCTATTCCTCTTATCTTCTAAATTATTACAATCATTCTTTTTTCGGATTTTGTTGGTTGGCGGCCTAGTTCCCATAATTTGCTATTCTTTCTGGTTTTCTGTTTGCTCCACTCCTGCTGAATTCTCATCTTGATTTGTAATTTTTGGTTCCTTCAGCTTCTCCCCTTCTCTATTTTTCTCAGTGTTTTTCATGACAAATCTATCTAAACTGTTATTTCTGTTGAGTTTTCTTCCTTTCTTTGCAGACTGACGATCATGGAAATTCTTGGTTATTTCTTCCTGCGGCTTTGGAGATTTCTCTTCGCTTCTTGCTCTCTTGGAGGAGTTAGACTCTTGCTTTTCCAGGTCATCCAGGGAAAAAACCCTCCCATCAACTTTCAATTTGTCTCCTATCATAATCACTTTTCTTCCTTCTGATTTTAAACTTACTAGATGTGGGAATAATTGTTTTCTGATAGCCCTTATCTCACGAGTAAAATCTTCCTTTATTTGAATACTTTTGAATCCTTCATTTTCTTGCAGTTTTCTTTTTGCTTTCAATATCAAATTTTTAATTACAATTGAATTTAGTTTTACAATAACCGGTGATCCTACTTTATTCCTGTTCGTTCTCCATAAGTCTCTAATGGAATTTTCATTAGTATCAGGAACCAGAAACTGTAAAATTGCAATAACCTCCTTATTCATAGCGAAAAACTCTTCACTTCGAACTCCAAACAGCAACAGGTTGAATTTTCTTTCTTTCACATCATTGAGCGTGTCCTTCTTTGCCTTCTCTTGTTTTATGTGAAAAATTTCCGTTTTGATTTCTTCTATTTCCTTCCGAAAATTACTATTTATTGTATCCACCTTATTATCCAAAGTATCCAGTTTTTGCAGTTTACCTAATATTTGATCTAATTTCTCCTCAATAGTAGACATTGCTTCGAGCTGTTTGGATTGCCTTACTCAACGGTAAAAAGAAATAAAATCACCGGTAGACACTATAAAATGGATTATCTCAGATTATTGACAGTTTTGAATTGAGGGAACTCTAATTTACTGTTACAGATGTATTGAATAATGCTTATCAGTGAATTTAGTGCGGTAGGTCACGGCAGATAACAAAGTAACACTCAGTTCAGCTGCTGCGATTCTCTATCCTATCTGCTAGCCCTATCATGTACTACTATTTTTATTATTGTTTCCAGTATACTATAATCTTCCCTCCTTTGCTTGTTTGGTAAATTCAGCTCTCAAGGTTTGACGCAGGTTGATCAAAGTCCATCTTTCGTTACATCAACGTGCGTATTCCTCTTATTTCAATTGATCAATCTAACCTAGAAACTGACTTTTGCAAACTTCCTAATGCATGAAAACCGTTATAAATGACACGAAAAACGAGATTTTCACTACACTAGACACTCTCAGATCTGAGGATACTTAACTTGTTCATAAAACGGTTTGATCAACACTTGAATAATTTAAATTTTTAAAATTATCACGACTACGTCTTGATGACTGTTTTCCACAGCACTTCACGGCTGCCAACCACAATTCAAATAATCCTACAATATTGAAAAAAATTCTTATTATTAGCACCGCTTGCCTGGTCTGCCAACATCTCTCTGGCCTAGTGACTGATAATAAATTATAGATTTTCAATAGAATTCTCTCAGCTGACATTCTTTGGACATGCTCCCTCTATTGATGCCGATTCTCCGCAACTCTTTCATTCATGCTTTAGATATTTAATCATTTTTTGTTATCTTCAGTTCTGAAATGATCTCTTCTGTCTCACACCAATTGGTTCATTGAGAAATCTTATTTCGGCTATCACCTATTACTTTTCATGGAAATTATATTCACAATAGAAAGTAGAAATCGAAGTTAGAATGAAAAGTCCTGTTTGGTTACACGCTTTTAAATAGAGCTCCGTGCTCTTCTTCTTCTTCTTCTTCTTCTTCTTCTTCTTCTTCTTCTTCTTCTTCTTCTTCTTCTTCTTCTTCTTCTTCTTCTTCTTCTTCTTCTTCTTCTTCTTCTTCTTCTTCTTCTTCTTCTTCTTCTTCTTCTTCTTCTTCTTCTTCTTCTTCTTCTTCTTCTTCTTCTTCTTCTTCTTCTTCTTCTTCTTCTTCTTCTTCTTCCAAAAAATATATTCTCACTCCAATCTCCAATGATTGTATTGTTTAATATTTATGTGTAATCTACTAGTGTGTGATTTTCATTTCTGTCATTCAAAGATTATTACAGTTTCAAAGATTTAATAGGAAACTTCATTATATTGAATTGAATTGAATTGAATTGAATTGAATTTATTGCCAAAAATAAAATATGTGTACAATACAATCACTAAAGTATGCAATATACAAATACCTACAAATAGACACTTATTGTAACTTGCACAACAATAATTATCAATGTAATCAATGTAATATTCGGCACTGCCAACATAAGAGTCCTTGTGTGTTGGCATTAATATATATTCATATATTCCAGCTGAGCTTTATTGTTTTACAAGTATGTGTTTCTTCAATGGTTCCAAATTTTCTTAAATAACTAAATATTATTTGTTACAAGTGGTAATTGAGTGGAATATTTCTAATCAATTTATTAATTCAAGCCATCTAAATTCAAAATTTATAGTTTTCATGTTTATTTTGGACTAGAATTTGTGAAAATTGTACACGTGAAATTCCAACCTCATCTTGGACTTTGTCGCCTATAAATTTGGAAGAAAAATAGCACAAGGACTACCTTATTTTTTTATCTACCAATGTTATTACATTAGTCTCATTCTTATTGCAAATAGATGAAATAAATAAACTTCTCCAACTTAACACTTGCAAGTAACTCATTACATCTTCAAGCATCAGTTTGTAACTTGGATCTATAGAATACTAGCCGTCAGGCTCGCTTCGCTCGCCATATCCGTCTAGCCAGGGGGCTCCGCCCCCTGGACCCCCAACTGGATCGTCCAGGAATGGGATCAGCAGGCTCGCTTCGCTCGCCTGCATTTTTTCATTTTTATCATATTATATTAGGACAATCCAGTCGGGGGTCCAGACTAAACGTCTGGCTAAACAGATATGGCGAGCGAAGCGAGCCTGACGGCTAGTAATATAATATTCCTAGGATTGAAGTAGCAGTGCCCAATCAATTTTTCCGCGATAAATGCATTTAAATCTTCAACTTGGTGCCAACCTAACAAAATTATTAATTTAGTTGCCAGTTAACAACTGTTTCGAAGAGGTACTCTATCTAGATTATAGTTCTATAGTAACATATGATATGGAAATTTCAATTCTAATTAAGAGATTGGGAGAAGAAGAATATACATGCTAAAAGACGAACTTTAAACCCTTAAAAACAACCCTTAGAGTTGAAATATTGCCAAAAGATTTCTTAGTGCGCCTCTAAAGGGCCAACTGAACATACCTACCAAATTTGAACATTTTTGGTCCTGTAGATTTTTAGTTATGCGAGTGAGTGAGTGAGTGAGTGAGTGAGTGAGTGAGTGAGTGAGTGAGTGAGTGAGTCAGTCAGTCAGTCAGTGAGTGAGTGCCATTTCGCTTTTATATATATAGATTCTCGGTTGGTTCATATCTATTCGTAGTCCACTAGTGTGGGATTTTCATTTCTGTCATTCAAAGATTATTACAGTTTCAATGATTTAATAGGAAACTTCTCCAACTTAACACGTGCAAGTAACTCATTACATCTTCAAGCCTCAGTTGTAACTTGGATCTATAGAATTCATGATTCAAGGACATTATGCCACAGAAAATAACTTAATCACATCCATTAGTCTGACAAACTTGATAGACCGCATCTGCACTGTCTTGCAAAGTTTGTCAAATACTAACCACGCAGCAACATGTTTATACAGCGATTCTCTCTCATTCTTCCTCTCACTAACTCTCTCTCGTTCTAGCTCTCTTTGACTGTATCTCATTCTCTCTCTCTCTTTCTCCCTCTCACTCACACTTTGGTAGAGAGTTAGTGGGGAGGATATTTTTAATATTCTTTCCGAAGAATGGACATTGATATGTCCAAAGCTCCGCCAATTTATGTAGATGCATAACAATATAATTATTATCTATAGTTATTATATTACAAATTGCTTTTTCATATCATATACAGTTCAATAAATATTTTCTTAGTCTACATTATGTGAATTCATCTATAATTTTGCTGTATTGTAAGCTATTGTATATAAGTGTATAAGCCAGTAGATATTGTAATCTACATAAATAAAGTACTCAATCAATCAATCTTCTTCTTCTTCTTCTTCTTCTTCTCTTCTTCTTCTTCTTCTTCTTCTTCTTTTCTTCTTCTCCTTCTTCTCCGATTTTCTGTTCTTCTGCTTCATCTTCTTCATCATCTGGTTCCTATCTGTTAACGAATCAATCAATCAATCAATCACACACTCGCTTACCATATTTCTCTCTCACACTCACTCACTAACTCTTAGTAACTCTCTTACTCACTCTCTAACTCTTAGTAACTCTCTTACTCACTCTCTTCCAAACTCTATCTATTCCTCTCAGTTCAACTTTCGGTCCAAACTGCACAGACCTGAATGTTGTGTCAACTGTTCAGCCCAGGTCCAGCTGCCCGGCTGAACAACCAATACTAGTTTTGTCACTTGTAAACTCAACCTGACTTTCAACTTGCCTGTGCCAACAAAGTAACAGCATGTGCTTGTATAGTGAGGTCCACGTTATAATGGCAGTAACTGATTAACATCAGTGTTGCTATCCTTGTCTATCATTCGACAAAACAGATAGCGCTATCCTTTTCTAGCTCCACGTCGTTGCCGGAACGTTTTTAACGATGTAGAAATGTGATGGACGAAAGAAAATATCATTGCATTTATGATGGAAGTAGTTATTTGTGCAACTAGTGCGCAAAGTGACAGTTAGCTGCACCAAAAGAAACGTTTACGCCCGAGCCGTAGGCGAGGGCGGAATGGTTTCTTGAGTGCAGCAGAGTAACTTTGCGCACGTATTTCACATTAAGTTTTTCCTACAGTTACTATTGAATATGAAAAGTGGGTAATTATGGGTAAAATTGCCTGAAATGCATCAAATGTTTTTCTGTGTAATTTTATTATTGATAAAAACCTTAATCCTAAAATCCTAAAGTCCTCGTTGTCCTTGGTTATAATATATAATGAATAATAGTTAGCGCGTTGTGCTTCGTTGCACCTCTGCTCACTATAGCAGCCACAGCAGTCACTGTTACCAACTTCATTTTGATTTTGCTGCACTGTTGCTCCATATAACCTACTAAGTATTTTGCGTTGCCATGTTGCAAATCTGGAGTGCAGAAAAAATTTCTCCCTCACTAGAGCGGAAAAGTGATTCTTTGCGTTCTGTAATCAGTGCAGCAATGGCCACTTCTCAACGTAACTGTAGGAAATAGTTATTTGTGCAACTAGTGCGCAAAGTGACAGTTTGCTGCACCAAAAGAAACGTTTACGCCCGAGCCGTAGGCGAGGGCGGAATGGTTTCTTGAGTGCAGCAGAGGAACTTTGCGCACGTATTTCACATTTAATTTTTCCTACAGTTACCATTGAATATGAAAAGTGGGTACTTATGGGTAAAATTGCCTGAAATCCATCAAATGTTTGTGTGTGTGATGCTGTTATTAATAAAAACCTTAATTTATTGTCAAATAGAATAATGTAGTAGTGTTTGAATGGCGGGGCGGCTGTGTGCTGTGTGGGTGGTGGCTGTCCTCGACCTCAGTGTCCATGTCCTTGTCCATCGTTATTATTATAATAACAGTCACTGTTACCAACTTCATTTTGATTTTGCTGCACTGGTGCTCCATATAACCTACTAACTATTTTGCGTTGCCATGTTGCAAATCTGGAGTGCAGAAAAAGTTTTCCCGCACTAGAGCGGAAAAGTGATTCTTTGCGTTCTGTAATCAGTGCAGCAATGGCCACTTTTCAAGGTAACTGTAAGAAAAGTAATGATATTAATATGAGTTCATTCGAGTGTATACACAAAGGTACAAAGGTACGAGTACAAATAATTCGACAATCATAAAATTCACATGACTATTATTTGTAGTGGAATGTTTTGAAGGAAATAGCTTCAAATAATTTAAAATAATGAATTGAGAGAAAAACATGCATGTCCGGTTTGCACGGTTCATACATTATAATTCAATTTAATTTGGGAGCACATTGTGTTTTCTCACACACGAGGATTTTCATTCATCAGAAACAGGCAAAATAATTATTATGGTCTCTCACATATTACCGTTTTGGGGATACGTGGGATGATTCAAATAAAATTTGCCAAGAGGATATGAATTTGCATCCGTAGAGTGCGGTGGAATTTGAAACGAACTTCCGATAGTAACTGGAAACACAATACCGTATGTGAGGTATTTCAAAAGACAAATAACGTAATAAGCTGTAAGCTGTTCTTATTATATTAGCCTGCGGTAGAAAAGAGATAAAACAGGTCCTATTCTAGTCCTAAGAACGTGTACCTCTGAGCAGGAACGATCATTGTATAAAAGGAGAAGAAGAAGAAGAAGAAGAAGAAGAAGAAGAAGAAGAAGAAGAAGAGAAGAGATGGGCTAAACAAGGATAAGAAGAATTTCTCTTTTGAGAACGACCATGGCTGTTCTGAATAAGGATGTAAGGATATAAGGAGCAACGAGCTCCTATTATTTAAAATAGTTTGTGAGAAATTTTAACAGACGTGAGGTACAAAATAGATATGGAGAATTTTTTTACGGGAATATGGAGACTTTTGTTCACAATGAAACTGACCTGTGAAATTATATAAACACCAATGAAACACTATACATGAATTACAAATGAACAACAAGACTGATGTAAAGTATGAAAAAATCTGGTGTGTTACACTCACACAACTTTCCTTGCTCATATTTGAAACTACGATCAGACTTCTGTATATTATGTGTATCTATAATAATTGTTTTCAGAGTACTTTCTCCTTTGTGTAAATTATGGAATTCGATGGATTTTTTTAAAGTCGTCAAAACAGCTGTTCTACAGATGAAATATCTCGACTATGTGTTCTTTTTATGAACTGCGCTACCTACCTACCTCATGCACGAGAAGGAGGTTACTAAGTCCATTTCTCAAGGATGGGGTGGACCCCCCATCAGTTTCCTTAAAAGGAGACTCATGCCAGTTGATAGAGCTGATGAATAACTAACTATACAGGGTATGAATTTGAAAAAAATCGGTCAAGTTATTTCTGAGAAAATCGTAAAAAACATGGTTTTTTAGTAATTATCCGCCATTTTTCTCAAGAATATTACGGAGCTCAGGCAATTTTCTCAGAAATAAGACTCATGCCAGTTGATAGGGCTTATAATATAAATAGCTATCCATGGTATAAATTTGAAGAAAATCGTTACAGCCGTTTTCGAGAAAACTGTGAATAACATGGTTTTTTAGTGATTATCCGCCATTTTTCTCAAGAATATTACAGAGCTCCTGCAATTTTCCCAGGAATGAGACTCATGTTAGTTGATAGGGCTTATAAATAGCTTTCCATGGTATAAATTTGAAGAAAATCGTTAGAGCCGTTTTCGAGAAAACCGTGAAAAACATGGTTTTTTAGTAATTATCCGCCATTTTGAATTCAATTTTATTGAATTTCTTATTGTCGGATCCTCATGGTATAAGGATCTTAAGTTTAAAATTTCAAGTCAATCGGTTGATTAGGAATGGAGTTATCGTGTTCACAGACATACACACATACACACACACACACACACATACACGCACAGACCAACACCCAAAAATCATGTTTTTGGACTCAGGGGACCTTGAAACGTATAGAAAACTTGAAATTAGGGTACCTTAATTTTTTTGGAAAGCAATACTTTCCTTACCTATGGTAATGGGGCAAGGAAAGTAATAAAATCAGTCTAGACTGCGTTATATCTAGAGTTGGATCTAGAACTAGATCTGAGCCCTAGATGTGTCTAGACTAGATCAACTGGACATTCTTGACTAATCTGGGAACAGATAAGCATTGGCTGAGAGAGAGAGAGAGATAATGATAATGACAGTATTGCCTGACGAACGATTTCTTTGAAGCTGTTCCCTAGGTTGAGTCGATCAAATGCAGAAAATCTTTATAGATAGCTCTTTTGTACCCCTTTGAACTGACAGTCTATGACATCACATCAATTTTAACTCTCAGATTGATTCTTCAACTTTCAACAGAGTTCTTATTAAATTTAATTATCTACTAGAAGGTATATTCTACTATATATATATATATATATATATATATATATATATATATATATATATAAAAGCGAAATGGCACTCACTCACTCACTCGCAAAAAAAAAATCTACCGGATCAAAAACGTTCAAATTTGGTAGGTATATTCAGTTGGCCCTTTAGAGGCGCACTAAGAATTCTTTTGGCAATATTTTAACTCTAAGGGTGGTTCTAAGGGTTTAAAGTTCGTCTTTTAGCATGTATATTCTTCTTATTCTCTTAATTATAATTGAAAAATGTCCATACCATATGTTAATATAGATCTATAATCTAGAGAGAGTACCTCTTCGAAACAGTTGTTAACTGGTAACTAAATTAATAATTTTGTCAGGTTGACATTAAGTTGAGTTGACTTTGTTAGGTTGGCACCAAGTTGAAGATTGGAATGCATTTATCGCGGAAAAATTGATTGGGCACTGCTACTTCAATCACAGCTATTCCTGGGAATATTATATTACTAGCCGTCAGGCTCGCTTCGCTCGCCATATCCGTTTAGCCAGACGTTTAGTCTGGACCCCTGACTGATCTCATTCCTGAACGATCCAGTCGGGGGTCCAGGGGGCGGAGCCCCCTGGCTACACGGGTATGGCGAGCGAAGCGAGCCTGACGGCTAGTAATATAATAAAGGTGAGAATTGGCTTATACACGTACAGGATAGGAAATTCAAGAATGTCGCATCATCACGTCTGAACTACTGGACTGATTAACTTGAAATTTTGCAAATCGATTCTTAATTCACCGAGAATGGTTATAGGACTATTTTCAATCCTTTAAGATTCCATTACGTGAAGTTTTCAGTTTGTCAAGCTTTTAATTAGATCATTGCGGTGCCCGTGTTTCCTGCCAGTAATTATGAGTTTCATAAATGAGATTGAATAAATTGCTTATTGAATATATTTTCGGGAAACGGTATGGTAACGTTGCTGAGCTAGAAATAGGTAACACTATCTAGTTTGTCGAATGATAGACAAGGATAGCAACACCAGTGATAATCAAATACTGTCATTATAACGTGGACCTCACTATAATAGACAAATAATAACGGTATCTTTTCTCTATGATAAAACTGAATAGAATGTGATGTAATTTCAAACAGAGAAATATTTTCAGCTAAACGAGTAAGTCATTCTACTGTTTATAATCCGTTTAGAAAATGTGTTCAGATTTCTCAAATAATGTTATGTAGTACCATAGAGAAACAATAGCATAAGTGGATATCCCATGGTATAGGGCGTTTATGTCGCAACTTTTACTATTATCTCAAACCGATTACTGTCGATTAGTGTCGATTTTTACTGTTTTGACCGGGTAAGAGTGTATGAACGGGACAATATGAGAGACTACTAGCGTCAAAAAGCTTCACAGGAAAGAACTACGTGGACTATCAGCTTGAGATAACAGTAAAAGTTGCGACATAAACACCCTATACCATGGGATAACTACTTATGCTATTGATTCTCTATGGTAGTACCAACCAAAAAATGTCTTCAACGGAACGAGAAAACTATTGTATTGTTCGTGATCCGCTCGAAAAATTTGTTCACCCTTTCAATAAACAATTCTTTAATCCGTTTAATTTAAACGAGCAACTTCTGTTCATATGTTTATATGTTTATATGTTCAGGTGTCTAGATGTTTAGATGTTTGGTTGTTCAGATGTTTATATGTTTGTATTTCACCTGATCTCGAAAACGGCTCTAACTATTCTCACGAAATTCAAAACTTAGTAGGTTAATAATATAAAGATTCGATTCCACTAGGTCTCATCCCTGGGAAAACTCGCTAAAGTACATTGAAAGGATAATTATTATTCATCCTTGGGAGAACAGCTGATAATAATTATTTCGTCGTCTGTTGGTGATGGAAGTGAGTGAGCGAGTTCATGTGTCAAAATTATGACTCAGCTGTTGAACTTTTTTAATCATTGAATCAGGTACTTAGTGCCGGTTGCAAAAATGCCGGGTTATTTTCAATCCTGATTAATTCCAGTAGATCCATCTTTATGAAATTGTCTTCTCTGATTTGGTTCACGTGAAGTTAAAAAGGATTAAAATTTAACCGGCTTTTGTGCAACTGGGCCTTTGTGAGGGAAATTTTTGCATTCTTCTGGGAATTAATCTCAATTTACTGTGATTAGATAGAACATTTTATGTATGAATGCTATTATAATTTCTTCTTTCGTAATAAAATTGTTTATGGTTTTGTACTCCAGAGCGAAGCTCGGTCCCCGATATTAAAATTTGAAAAGTGACAGTTTTGGGCATACGCCTGTTGTGCCTCCTCATATAAGTTTGAAAATAATTGTACGACTGAGAAAATTGATATAGTTATTTGTGCAACTAGTGCGCAAAGTGACAGTTTGCTGCACCGAAAGAAACGTTTACGCCCGAGCCGTAGGCGAGGGCGGAATGGTTTCTTGAGTGCAGCAGAGGAACTTTGCGCACGTATTTCACATTAAGTTTTTCCTACAGTTACCATTGAATATGAAAAGTGGGTAATTACGGGGTAAAATTGCCTGAAATGCATCAAATATTTTTCTGTGTAATTTTATTATTGATAAAAACCTTAATCCAAAAATCCCAAAGTCCTCGTTGTCCTTGGTTATAATATATAATGAATAATAATTAGCGCGTTGTGCTTGGTTGCACCTCTGCTCACTATAGCAGCCACAGCAGTCACTGTTACCAACTTCATTTTGATTTTGCTGCACTGTTGCTCCATATAACCTACTAAGTATTTTGCGTTGCCATGTTGCAAATCTGGAGTGCAGAAAAATTTTTCCCGCACTAGAGCGGAAAAGTGATTCTTTGCGTTCTGTAATCAGTGCAGCAATGGCCACTTTTCAACGTAACTGTAGGAAAAATAAATATAAACTATAAATCCAATCTTCCGATACAAATTCTCTATGTTTTTACATTCCAGAGCAAAGCTCGGTCCCCCGATATCATTTTCCAATACGGCGTGAGCCATTGCCATGGTACTGTTAATAATCTGTTCAACAAATTTTTCAGCTTTTTCAATACAAAATAACAATCATCACAGTTATGACAAAACCAATACGCAAAACCCAATAGCGGATCGATCGATACAGGAAAAAGTCAGGAATAATCCTGAATAAGATGCATGAAATGGCCACCTACATGGAGGGAGAGTTTTAATTTAGAACATGTCACCAGCTGTCATTTCTGACCACAAGAGAATAGCGAGTGCTGTACGACTGACATTCTTTTTTGCCACAGTGAGGTCCACGTTACAATGGCAGTATTTGATTAACATTGGTGTTGCTATCCTTGTCTATCATTCTACAAAGCATGTAGCGCTATCTTTCCCTACATCCTCAAGGTTGCCAGATGGGTTTTTAATTATAATTGATAAAAAAAATTGCTCAATCATAGAAATGTATTATTTAATCATTGAAAATAATATATATTATTTCCTTGACGAATATATTTATTGATATATTTTAATGAAGAATGAACAGTCAATATTACATCTGCTGGACTCTTTTGTTTAGGGCTACTCTTGAATAGAAATATAACCTCTGATATTTCTCTATAGAAGGCAGTGGCCAGGCAGAGGATCGGCAACGCTGTTCTTCTATCTTTCTTCACTGCCATTATAACGTGGACCTCACTCTACCTTATCACGCTGGGGAACTGGGAATAAAAGCAATTTTTGCTTGCCAGGCAAAAATAACAACACCTGAAATCTCACAGAACTTTCTGCTCTGACTTTGAAATAATTCTGAAATTTCACCCTACAACTTCGCAATCACATGATTAACATTTTAGCTCGTTCAACTTGACTCTGACAATTTGAATTTTGCATTTCTTCCTAGCTATATTTTTACTGAAGGTACAGATGATAAGTTCTTCCATCTATTTTAATTTCTACTTTACTTATATTCTCTCTTCTATTTCTATTTTCATTTGTACTTCCACTGTTATTTCTACTTCTGTTTCTTTTCCTTTTTCTACTTCTCCATTCCACTTCTGTTCCCACTATTTCTCTATATCTTTCCCCATCTATTTCCTACTCGAAATGTTTTTTCAACAATCTACAGTTCTTACTCTATTCAACATTTTTATCGATGTCCTAAAAATCTCCCACATCATTTTCACTGCTGACTAACACTAACCGTTTATTCTTCCAAACTTCTCTATCATAATATCCAAAACTCTTCGTTAGTGAAGTATAAAGTTATGGCTACTATAGT
The DNA here is from genome assembly GCF_014356525.2 of Nilaparvata lugens. Classification (NCBI taxonomy): domain Eukaryota; kingdom Metazoa; phylum Arthropoda; class Insecta; order Hemiptera; family Delphacidae; genus Nilaparvata; species Nilaparvata lugens. The sequence continues at coordinate 42,785,817 of NC_052513.1, read as the reverse complement.
TTCTAGAGAAACCATACTGAATGAATATAATTCTATTGCTGTTCAACATTACAATAGTTATGGAAACGTCAGAAATTATAGTTTAGCGAACATAGTCAATCAATATAAAGGTGCGTACAGACGACTTTCGCTCTGCTCCGCAACCGAACGTCACTCCAGCAGAGCGATTGATGATCGACCGGCGAGCAACAGTGGTTCGACCGGGAAACGCGAGACGATCTAACATCTTCCGTAACGTTCATGATGGGTGCGTGGGCGGAGCGACTGTGGTTCGATGGTGGTACGAGGGCGGTACGAGGGCGGTACGAGGGAGGAGCGTGCTCGGTGCGGGTTGGAAGCGCGAATATGTGTACGCAGCTTTACATGAAGTGTTAATGTAGAGGAAAGAAACCGTTGAATTTAAAGTTGTGTTGCATTATTCGTCTCTGTTGAAATTTAATTACTAACAATCGATTACTATAGTGAAGTCCACGCTATAATGGCAGTGAAGAAAGATCAACGTTGCCGATCCACTGTCTAGACAATGCCTTCTATATAGACGGTAGCTGATACAGGTTTATCGATGTAATATTAATAGTTCATCCTTGTTTAAAAAAATCAATTATATTTTATCAAGCAAGAAATTATATTTTTGAATAATTTCATAATGAATTTCAATAATCAAGATGAAATATTTTGATAATTGAACATATTTGTACATTGTTGAAAATAATCTGGCAACAAGCAAAGCGAGAAAGAGATAGCGCTATCCGCTTTGTTGAATGATAGGCAAGGATAGCAATACAATTGCTAATTTTAAACACTGTCAACGTGGACCTCACTAAAGGGGGAGAATGGATTCAATATTTTAAAAATGATACAGTAATAGCCTAATAACAAGTGGTTTAAAAGCAATCAAGAATAGATGCAATATTCCATAGCATACAGAGGTATGCCATATACCATTATGCCATTATGCATCTATTCAGACAATTATGAAAGCTCAATAATATCTAGCCTAATTAAATGCAATGTTAATCTACAAATTTACAACAATGGTTTGGAAATCTAAGAAAAAATGTACTTTGATACTATAAGATATCGTTAAACTTTCATCCATGGTCATACACTTCAAATTCAAAGCAATATTGAGAATTGAATACATTCAATTTTCTTATCCATAACAAGATCAATTATTATTCTACGATGCTGTAATAAAAATTTCTAAATGATCCACTTCTATGGATTTTATATCCTATTCTGTTTCAATATGCTATGTAGTTTATTATTAGTGTATATTCTCTCATTTTATTGGAACAGTGAATTGAAATCTAACTATAATAAACGTTTCTACATGCAAATCTTACTCAAAAAGGTTTACATCATTCAATCCTCTAATCCACTTCACTAAATCTAATCTTTCAGTCGTCCCTACTATTTTTTCTATTATTAAAAACACATTCACACTCATTCCTTCTTATCACTTACTTTCTCTCTTTCTTAAACAGTCACATTTTTCTAATAATATTAGAATTCTAAAAAGCAGGTACATGGTAAATAATTCATAAATTAGTTTGGAAGACAAATACTGAATCTCATAGGAAATCCATTGAATGATGTTAGACGGTTGGGTAAAATATCTGAAATTCCAGTTCGAAAATCAAAGTGTCTAAAAAATGTTATACCATAAATATATTACTGCTGTAGTATATATCTGAGACTTGAGTACAAGGCATTAAATACGAATTGAATACGTAGGCACATGTTATGTAGGAAATAATAAAAAAATTTAATTTTAATTTTTGGAAAAAAAAATCAAAATAAAAACAAAAATAATGTTAATGAGACCAAATATATTAATTGCTCCATATTTGGAAAATGTATGAAAATAGTAGAATGACATCCAGATAGGCTCACACTCGTTGGCATCTTATTTCTTAAAAATTATTTTTTATAAGTTCACAATATAAATAATATAAATATAACATAATGATGAATATATTTCAGGTGTGGAAACTGTTTTTTTCTAATGTTGATTGTACAATATTTTGTATTTCTGATAATAGATATTATATATGAGGATTATATATAAATTTGTGTTGAAATAGTGAGACGCCTAATCTAATAGTGAGTAACCTAATCTACTTACTCGCTCACGCGAAAGTGCGGGCCTGGGGCTGAGTGTAGCAATGCACTGTCTCTTGTGAGTAAGTAAGTAAGTTGGTTTTGTCCCCGAAGGCGTCAGATACATTTCCCTCTCTTCATCCCCACCCTGGATCTCTCTTCTCTCCCTGGGTCTTCCCCCACCCACTGGAACCCCTCTATATTCCTAGATCCTCCTCCCCAAAACAGGGGATCAGGTAGCGCCATGAAGCAAAGCCAGGGATAGATGTTTCAAGGCACGCACTCCCAACAAACTTACAGCAAATGGATCGACTCCCAGAAGTTGGCGCCTCTTTATCACTAATTTCCTCCCGAAATTCGATTCGCCAACTCCTATCGTGTGATTTTAACGTGATGTGAATGGACGTTTAAAACTGACCATTATAGGCTAGATACACACACATCGATTTTCAGACGTACAATTTTTTGTCAACTTTGTGAATTCAATCAGATTGAACGGAGCTTTACAAACATAATCTATTTGGAAAATCAGTCTTTATGTCATTCACTTCAGTTACTATTGCTGGTTAGATATTGTGATATCTAACCATAATTAAAACACTGGAATTTTGTCAAAAAAATCACTTATTCAAATCGTGCGATTTTAACGGGATGTAAAATGACGGGACGTTTAAAACTGACCGTTGGACTAGTTACACATCGATTTTTGGACGTACGATTTTTTGCCATCCTTATAAATTCTATCACTTGACAAACGTGATAATTATCAATTATGATTGAAAGAATAAGACTCTGATATTGTCAATACCATTCTCTCAATTTATTCTTTCAATTATGGAGAAATACCACAACATCTCATACCATACAATCAAATAATTATGTTTGAGGTTTGAGAAATCAGTCTTTATGTCATTCACTTCAGATACTGTTGCTGGTTATAATATTGTGATATCTCTTCTTCTTTCAGCTCAATCGTTTGTTTGGTTGGCAGCCTTCCATCTAAATCTGTCCATTGCTACTCTCTTCCATTGTACATGGCATTGTCATATCTAATTATCTATCCATGAATAAAACACTGGGATTTTGTCAAAAAATATCACTTATTTATTGTAAAATAACAAACATATTTCGACACCAATGGTGTCATCATCAGTATGACACTGATATCATCAGGTGTCATCATCAATGGTGTCATCATCAGTATGACACTGATTGAAACATGTTTGTTATTTCACAATAATTAAGTGATATTGAAAATAGAAAGAAAAACAAAAACCTTAGTACCTTTTTTACTTTCCTTGCCCTATTACCATAGGTAAGGAAAGTATTGCTTTCCGAAAAAAATTAAGGTACCCCAATTTCTAAATTTCTATACGTTTCAAGGTCCCCTGAGTCCAAAAAACTGGTTTTTGGGTATTGGTCTGTATGTGTGTGTGTGTGTGTGTGTGTTGTGTGTGTGTGTGTGTGTGTGTGTGTGTGTGTGTGTGTGTGTGTGTGTGTGTGTGTGTGTGTGTGTGTGTGTGTGTGTGTGTGTGTGTCTATGAGTGTATGTGCGTCTGTGTACACGATATCTCATCTCCCAATTAACGGAATGATTTGAAATTTGGAACTTAGGGTCCTTTCACTATAAGGATCCGACACGAACAATTTCGATCAAATGCAATTCAAGATGGCGGCTAAAATGGCGAAAATGTTGTCAAAAACAGGGTTTTTCGTGATTTTCTCGGAAACGGCTCCAACGATTTTGATCAAATTCATACCTAAAATAGTCATCGATAAGCTCTATCAACTGCCACAAGTCTCATATCTGTAAAAATTTCAGGAACTCCGCCCCATCAATGCAGATAGATTCCCAATTATCAGGCTTCAGATACAATTGAAACAAAAAAAAATCAAGTGGAGTAGATTGAGCATGAAAATCTCTACAATTAATGTTCAGTAACATTTTCGCCCAAAATTGAAAATAAGCTTTAAATTCGAGAAAATGTGATTATTCAATTGCAAATTATTGTTGATTCTATTAAATCATTCACTATGAAGAGATAGCAGACCTCATGTGTGTCTCCAGCGTTATTGCCCTGTCACCAGCTGGCTCAAATCTTTGAATAGTAGACTTGAGATGCGCGGGAACACTAGCGTCAGGTGATCAATTTTCATAATAGCAAGGAAAGTTGTGTGAGTGCGCCACACCAGACTTTTGAGTTATTTAATCACAACATTTTTCGGACATTGATGCCATTTTCAAGTGATATGAAGTAAATATACTTGACAAGTATTTTCAAGTTTACTTCATATCACTTTAAAATGGCATCAATGTCCGAAACATGTTGTGATTAAATAATTCAAAAAAGGTACTAAGATTTTTATTTTTCTTTCTATTTTTATTACAAGTAGCCCTATTCTGAAAAGAGATAAATATTTGATATTTTTTGACAAAATCACAGTGTTTTTTCATTATGTCATTCTTTGACATATTTTCTATTCTTCCTCAGAATTGTTATCAATCGTCTCAATCTGTAATCGTCTGTACTTATGAATAATATATATATATATATATATATATATATATATATAATGTAGTCATATAGATTCTACGCAAATGTCAACAAGCCTGCTGACGTAATTAGACACGCTCGTTGCCTGATCATGACACAGTTGAGAATATTTATTTGCTGAGCAGCTCTCCCTAGAGTCTGCTTAAATGGCTTTGTAGTGTACCTTCCTTCAATTTAAGAGTCTCCTTCCTCCAAGAGTCTCGTTCCGGTTGCTTCTTGTTGTTCCCTCGTCTTCTTACTTGTTCCCTTTTGTTCTTTCTTGCTATTTCTTCTTGTTCCTTCATGTTCCTTATTGTTCCCTACCGTTCCCATTCGTTCCTTCTTCTTCAAACTTGTTCCCTTTTGTTCTCTCTTGCTATTTCTTCTTGTTCCTTCATGTTCCTTATTGTTCCCTACCGTTCCCATTCGTTCCTTCTTCCATTGTGCTGTTGTGGGCTCATTTTATAGCAGGGCAGAGCAAAAATTGTTATTTATTCTTTCTTTTTTTTGAATCTTTCTCCCACTTGTTCCTCCTTATCCCTTCTTGTTGCCTTCTGTTCTTCCTTGTTCCTTCTTGTTCCCTCCCATTCCAACTCGTTCCTTCTTCTATTGTCCGGTTGTGAGCTCATTTTATAGCAGAGAAGAGCAAAGATTGTTCCTTATTCTCTCTCTTTCATGAATCTTTTTCCTACTTGTTCCTTATTTTCTCTATTTCTTGAATCTTTTTCCTACTTGTTCCTCCCTGTCCCTTCTTGTTGTCTTCTGTTCTTTCTTTTTATCCTAGTTACTTCTTTTTCCTCCCCGTTCCCACTCACTCCTTTATTTATTGTGCCGTTCTGAGCCCCTTTTAGAACAGAGCAGAACAAAAATTGTTCCTTATTCTCTCTTTTTCTTGAATCTTTTCCCTGCTTATTCCTTCTTGTTACCTCCTGTTCTCTATTGTTCATCCTAGCCCTTCTTCTTCCTCCCCGTTCTCATCCTTCTTTTATTGTGTCGTTCTGAGCCCCTTTTAGAGCAGAGAAGAGCAAAAATCGTTCCTTATTCTCTCTTTTTCTTCAATCTTTTCCCACTTGTTTCTCCCTGTTCCTTCTTGTTGCCTTCTGTTATTTCTTGTTCATCCTAGTTCCTTCTTTTTCCCTCTCGTTTCTACTCGTTCTTTCTTCCATTGTGCGATTGTGAGCTCTTTTTAGAACAGGGCAGAGCAAAAATCGTTCCTTATTCTCTCTTTTTCTTCAATCTTTTCCCACTTGTTTCTCCCTGTTCCTTCTTGTTGCCTTCCGTCCTTTCTTGTTTATCCTACTCTCTTCTTGTTCCCTCCCGTTCCTACTCGTTCCTTCTTCCATTACGTGGTTGTGACCTACTTTTAGATCAGATCAGAGCAAAAAATGTTCCTTCTTCTTCATTCTTCTTCCATCTTGTTCGGACTTGCTCTTTCTTGTAACTCCTTGTTTCTCCTTGATCCTTCTTCTCCCCTCTCACTTTTTCTTGCTATTATGCCGTTGTGACTTTCTTCAAGAGCAGAGCAAAAAAGAGCTGTGTAGTTCAGCACTTGTTCACTTGTTTGGCTCAGCAAAGCACTTGAAATTTTAATGGAAACAGCCGACGCTCGGTTAATTTTTAAGCGATGTTTGTAGCTGCTTCGATGCTCTCCAACAGTGCCAAGGTCGTTTATGCTGTAAGGAAGCGAGATGGAAATTGAAGGAAAACTATGGTGAGGTCCAAGTTATAATGGCAGTGGAGAAAGATAGAAGAACAGTGTGGTCGATTCTGTGCATTGCTACTGTCTCCTATAGAGGGTAGCTGATACCGGCATATCTGATGTAATATCAATAACTCATTCTGCTACAGAATGATTGATAATATTTTGTTTATCAAGGAAGAATATTTGTCGATGATTGAATAACACATTTTCATAATATTGAGCTGAAATATTTTGTTGATTATTTATATTTCTACATCGTTTATCACACTTTTTATCTCGATACAACTGATATACAAATGGTATTGCTATCCTTGTCTCTCATTCAACAAAGCGGATAGCGCTATCTCTTTCTCGCTTTGCTCTGTTGCAAAGATCGTCTTTTAACAATGTAGAATTGATGATTTTTTAACAAAATATTTAATCTATAATATCATGTATATTCATTATAAAATTATTGAAAAATATAATTTATTTGCTTAATAAAATATAATTGGTCATTCCAAACGAGAATGGACCGTTAATATTACATCAATAAACCTGTATCAGCTACCAATGACAAGACAGAGGATCGGCAAAATTGTTCTCCTATCTTTCTTCACAGCCATTATAACGTGGACCTCACTATTATAATTCAATATACTTCAATGAACACATAGATTCAAATCTGATATCCCAAGCGAGCAATTTCTGTATATGGTTATCTGGATATAAAAGAAAATAAATAAAAATCTCAGTACCCTTTTTTTAAAAAAATTTTATCCAGTACCCTTTTTTTAAAAAAATTTTATCTGAGATTTTTATTTATTTTCTTTATATTTATATTACAAGTAGCCATATACAGGAAAGAGATGGTTATCTGGTTATGTATGTCCAATTACATGATATTACATCAATAAACCTGTATCTGCTACAGTCTATAGAAGGCATTGACAAGACAGAGGTTCGGCAATGTTGTTCTTCTATCTTTCTCCACTGCCATTATAACGTGGACCTCACTATAGGATTCAGTTTATCTCAGTTCGATATTAGAGTTTTTGATGTCACCGTGAGATAAGTTGAGAGACTCTACTAAACAGTCAATATTTTAGTCTGCCTTGGATGTACTACGTAAATCGGATGATTGATTGATTGATTGATTGATTGATTGAGTACTTTATTTATGTAGATTACAATATATACTGGCTTATACACTTATATACAATAGCTCACAATACAGCAAAGTTATAGATGAATTTACATAATATAGACTAAGAAAATAACTATTGAACTGTATATGATATGAAACAGCAATTTGTAATATAATAACTATAGATAATAATCATATTGTTATGCATCTACATAAATTGGCGGAGCTTTGGACATATCAATGTCCATTCTTTGGGAAGAATATTAAAAATATCCTCCCCACTAACTCTCTACCAAAACTCTCAGATGATGAGAAAGAAGAAGGTTCCAGAGAGATTGCCAGACTAACAGGTGGGTCTATTTTCGAAGCAACCTGTTACTTCACTGTTTACTAGAAAATTGCATTTGACTAAACCATCGCTGGGATGAAACATCTACAGAGGAGCTTGGCACATAATCGATCGAGGGTAAGGGTAGGAAAAGGACGATCAGGTCGATACTATCATAGAGAACAATAGCGTAAGCAGATATCTCATGGTTTATGTCGCGACTTTTACTGTTATCTCAAGCCGATTACTGTCGATTATTGTCGATTTTTACTGTTTTGACCAGGTAAGAGTGTATGAACGGCACAATATGAGAGACTACCAGCGTCATAAAGCTTCACGGTAAAGAACTACATGCACTATCGGCTTGAGATAACAGTGAAAGTTGCGACATAAACGCCCTATACCTGGGATATCTACTTATGCTATTGTTTCTCTATGATAGTATGTAAATCTCACCCCTTCTATAGTGAGGTCCACGTTATAATGGCAGTATTTTATTGAAATTTATTATTTTACAAAGGCGACTTTCTAGAAGTATTTCAAGCCTAGGTGATGATGATGGGATGAATGATAATACAATGAAGGTAGAGTTGAGAATGAATGAAAATTATAGGTTATGCTATAGAGAAACGATAGCGTAAGTAGATATCCCATGGTATAGGGCGTTTATGTCGCAACTTTTACTGTTATCTCAAGCCGATAGTCAACGTAGTTCTTTCCCGTGAAGATGTGTGACGCTGGTAGTCTCTCAAATTGTGTCGTTCATACACTCTCACCCCAACAAAACAGTGAAAATTTACAATAATCAACAGTAATCGGCTTGAGATAACAGTAAAAGTTGCGACATAAATTCTCTATACCATGGGATATCTACTTACGCTAATGTTTCTCTATGGTTATGCTATCCACTTGAATTGAAATTAGTCAGGGGTGCCCACCTATACCACTTCAAGATGATCTCTTGATCTTTGATAATGTCTGGTGGGGTTAATAGTGTTGCTATTTGTTGTTTGTATTTGTATTTTGTATTATTTTGCTATTCTTGTCAGGTGTTATACATCAGCTTCCATCATGAAATATACAACCAATAACAATAAATAAACCACTGGTGGATTGAAAATTATAATTATAGTTATAAAAATAAATCATTCCACAAAGCAATGTCCTCGCATGATAGCGATGTCCTCTTTCAGCTCCATGACGTTGCCAGTTCGTTTATTTTTGGTTTTCTATTTGTTTTTCCTCCGCTGCTCTATTTGAGGTTAATTTATTTTTCATTATTATGATATTATCATTCGACAAAGCAGATAGGATATCCTTTTTCCTACAGTTACCTTGAAAAGTGGCCATTCCTGCACTGATTACAGAACGCAAAGAATCACTTTTCCGCTCAAGTGCGGGAAAATTTTTTTCTGCACTCCAGATTTGCAACATGGCAACGCAAAATAGTTGGTGGGATATATGGAGGATTAGTGCACAAAAACAAAAATTAAGTTGGTAACAGTGACTGTGGTATAGTGAGGTCCACTTTATAATAATATCAAGAACACCGAGTTCGAGGACAGCCACCACCCACACACCACACAGCCGCCCCGCCATTCAAACACTACTACATTATTCTATTTCATTTATTAATAATAAAATCACACAGAAAAACATTTGATGGATTTCAGGCAATTTTACCCATAATTACTCACTTTTCATATTCAATGGTAACTGTAGGAAAAATTAAATGTGAAATACGTGCACAAAGTTCCTCTGCTGCACTCAACAAACCATTCCGCCCTCGCCTACGGCTCGGGCGTAAACGTTTCTTTCGGTGCAGCAAACTGTCACTTTGCGCACTAGTTGCACAAATAACTATTCTAGCTTCATGAAGTTGCCAGATAGTTTATTTTTGGTTTTCTGTTTGTTTTTCCTTCGCTGCTCTATTTTAGGTTCATTTATTTCTGTACCATTGTAACTTGTAATTTTCCAGTGGTATTTTTATTGTTATTGTTTTTTTTTTCATTTTGATAGCTGCTGTCAAACACCTGTTTTATGATCCAAGCTTCTCGCTGATGACAAAACATGCATGATGAAAATGTGTGTACACACATGTTCATCACGCATGTCCTGTCGTCAGTGACAAACGCTAAGTTGAATATTGAGTAATGAGACTTATGAATCATCACTATCCGTTAACATTTTTCATGTTTCTTTGGTGTGAGTAACTCGAAGACTGAAAGAATAGAATAGAATGACTTTTTTATTTGTTGATGTGGCAGAGTTTGGAGTATAAGTAGATAACTATAAATTAATTCATTCTCTTGTACCGATTGATTCCAATACCATGATACCAGTAGTATGAACCAAGTTAATAATATGAGAAAAAAATTAATATGACAAAACATGCATGATGAAAATGTGTGTACACACATGTTCATCACGCATGTCCTGTCGTCAGTGACAAACGCTAAGTTGAATATTGAGTAATGAGACTTATGAATCATCACTATCCGTTAACATTTTTCATGTTTCTTTGGTGTGAGTAACTCGAAGAACTGAAAGAATAGAATAGAATGACTTTTTTATTTGTTGATGTGGCAGAGTTTGGAGTATAAGTAGATAACTATAAATTAATTCATTCTCTATTATCCTTGAAATGCAAAATTTCCAAAAAACCTTTTATACACGTCGACGCGCAATTTAAAAAGGAGCAAATTCCATGAAAATCTATTACCGCGTTTCGCCGTAAATGCGCAACATATAAACATTTGACATTCAAACATTTGAACATTAAGATAAATGACTTGAATCTCAGACTTCACTTCGCTCGGTCAATAATAATAATATCGTGTGTCCTGGCTGGCTCAGGTCTGGTGTCAGAGTTTTTAGGTCGCAACTGATCAATTTCAGGGCCTCTGACATGACCTAACGAATGCTTTTTGAACGTCTTGACAACTGAAGGTCTTGCTCATCACTCACTTGTTCAAGATTCAAGATTCAAGATTCTTTATTGCCAGAACAACTTTACATTGTATGAGCACGTCAAAAAATAATAACAATAATATAACACTTGTGAGATAAAAGATAAATTATGATATAAAATTAAGCATATGATAAAAGAAATCGTATAATATATGAAGATATTACAATAACAAACTGTCTTATTATTTTGTCTTAGTCTTAGGAACAAACTATTCTATTTGTTTATCACTTAAAAAAATATGTGAATTCCATATCAATAGTACTCCTCACCAACAAGCTCGTTTCTAGTGAAGCCTGATCAAACTGGAAAACAATTTCAGCGAAGGCAGAACTAATCTGAAACACCAAAAAGTATAGAATTGCAATTCACACCCCAAATTCATCTTGCAGTATAATTGGCCAATGACTTGCATGTGACGTTCTCGAGCTTCTTGCTTCCTATTGGTGGTGAGCTTTGAAGGTAGAATGGCGACTACTCAACCCATTGACCAATCAGAAGGCTCCTTGGTTTTGGTGGCACAGATTACTTACTAATAATTAAGCAACTCCAACGTCCAATATCATAACGACCAACATCAGTTCAATTTTATTGCCCTGAGAAGTGTGCTTCATGGAATGAAAAAGTTATTAAAGGCAATTTCTTCTATGTTTGGTTTTGAAGCATCTAAATTCAAAAATCGACGTTGTGAAAATAATTGAGGACTGAAAATTCTGTGAAGTGAACAACTACAAGCTTAACCTTTTTTGGACTATGTGTAACCTTATCTAAATTTGGGGGAGGAATAGCTCAAGGTTACCTAATTTTTCCACTCCCTATCATTTTGATAATGTACTTATTGTATCAATCAATGAAGAATAAAGGATAATTTCAAGTTTTCAAGATCGAATGAACTAGAAAACTTTGTCCTTGATTTACAGATTCAACTAGAAGCCGGGTTTAAGAGTTTGGAGAGTTCTTCTTTACTAGTTCATTTTTGCGTTTCCAAAAATTTTTATTCGGTTTTTCAAGTAGACTTGTGAAGGTTGAATATTATCAGAGATTAACTAAATCATAGTTCCTCGCTAGTTTATGCTTCGTTTAGTTCAGTTCTCTGTGAAACCTTTGCAGGTTTTCCCTAATTTCTGTGAATTGTTTTGTTTCTTTCTGGTTTTGTTCAATTACAATAGCCTTACTTCATGTAGTGGTAAGTTAATTTCAAAAAGTACTAGTAGTTTTGTGAACAGTAGACCTCACGCAGTATTCTCATCCACAAGTACCTGATTGAAACTGTAGACCTTATGGAAATACAGCAATAGACTGGCTTCTCCACACATCTGTGTAATCACTTGTCAGCTGATTTATGATGAATAATTCTATAGTCTGATTTTTACTCTAATATTGGCATATGAAGGAGGCTCCTTTTTCCTTTTATATTATCCTTGAAATGCAAAATTTCCAAAAACCTTGTATATACGTCGATGCGCAATTAAAAAAGGAACATACCTGTCAAATTTCATGAAAATCTATTACCGCGTTTCGCCGTAAATGCGCAACATATGAACATTTAAACATAAACATTCAAACATTCAAACATTTAAACATTCAAGCATTTGAACATTCATATATTTTAACATTAATAGAAATGCCAAACCGTCGACTTGAATCTTAGACATCACTTCGCTCTGTCAATGAAATTTCTTTGTTTGTTATGGTGGAAATAAAATTCCATTTCAATTCAATATTATGTTGTAGAAGTATTCAACAAATTTCTATCCAATAAAAAACAAACTCATAAAATAATCCTCATAACATCTCAAAGCCTTGGTATTACCAAATTAAGTTTTTGTATATTATAGGCTACGTATGAATAATCCTCGGATATATAGCTAGAGTGAGGTTAACGTTATAATGGCGGTTTTAGATAAGCAATGGTATTGCTATCCTTGTCTATCATTCAACAAAGCGGATAGCGCTATCTCTTTCTCACTTTGCTCTGTTGCAAGATCGTCTTTTAACAATGTAGAATTGATGATTAATTAACAAAATATTTAATCTATATCATTTATACTCATTATGAAACTATCAAAAAATATAATTTAATGCTAAATAAAATATAATTGGACATTTTAAACAAGAATGAACCGTTAATATTACATCAATAAACCTGTATCAGCTACCAATGACAAGACATAAGATCGGCAAAATTGTTCTCCTATCTTTCTTCACAGCCATTATAACGTGGACCTCACTATTATAATTCAATATACTTCAATGAACACATGGATTCAAATCTGATATCCCAAGCGAGCAATTTCTGTATATGGTTATCTGGTTATGTATGTCCAATTACATGATATTACATCAATAAACAAAAAACAAACAGAGAATCAGAAATAAACTATCTGGCAACGTCATGGTGCTAGAAGAGGATATCGCTATCTGTTTTGTCGAATGATTTATTTTTGTATCATTTTAATTTGTAATTTTCCAGTGGTTTATTTATTGTTATTGGTTGAATATTTCATGATGGAAGCTGATGTTTAACATCAAGAATAGCAAAATAATACAAAATACAAATACAAACAACAAATGGCAACACTATTAACCCCACCAGACATTATCAAAGGTCAAGAGATCATCTTGAGGTGGTATTAGTGGGCACCCCTGACTAATTTCAATTCAAGTGGATAGCATAACCATAGAGAAACATTAGCGTAAGTAGATATCCCATGGTATAGAGAATTTATGTCGCAACTTTTACTGTTATCTCAAGCCGATTACTGTCGATTATTGTACATTTTCACTGTTTTGTTGGGGTGAGAGTGTATGAACGGCACAATTTGAGAGACTACCAGCGTCACACAGCTTCATGGGAAAGAACTAAGTGAACTATCGGCTTGGGATAACAGTAAAAGTTGTTACATAAACGCCCTATACCATGGGATATCTATCTATTGGTTGTATATTTCATGATGGAAGCTGATGTTTAACATCTACAAGAATAGCAAAATAATACAAAATACAAGCTAAATCATACAAAATACAGCTGTATCTGCTACCGTCTATAGAAGGCATTGACAAGACAGAGGTTCGGCAATGTTGTTCTTCTATCTTTCTTCACTGCCATTATAACGTGGACCTCACTATAGGATTCAGTTTATCTCAGTTCGATATTAGAGTTTTCGATGTCACCGTGAGATGAGGTGAGAGACGCTACTAAACTGTCAATATTTGAGACTGCCTTGGATGTACAACGTAAATCGGATGATTGATTGATTGATTGATTGATTGATTGAGTACTTTATTTATGTAGATTACAATATATACTGGCTTACCACTTATATACAATAGCTCACAATACAGCAAAGTTATAGATGAATTTACATAATATAGACTAAGAAAATAACTATTGAACTGTATATGATATGAAACAGCAATTTGTAATATAATAACTATAGATAATAATCATATTGTTATGCATCTACATAAATTGGCGGAGCTTTGGACATATCAATGTCCATTCTTTGGGAAGAATATTAAAAATATCCTCCCCACTAACTCTCTACCAAAACTCTCAGATGATGAGAAAGAAGAAGGTTCCAGAGAGATTGCCAGACTAACAGGTGGGTCTATTTTCGAAGCAACCTGTTACTTCACTGTTTACTAGAAAATTGCATTTGACTAAACCATCGCTGGGATGAAACATCTACAGAGGAGCTTGGCACATAATCGATCGAGGGTAAGGGTAGGAAAAGGACGATCAGGTCGATACTATCATAGAGAAACAATAGCGTAAGCAGATATCTCATGGTTTATGTCGCGACTTTTACTGTTATCTCAAGCCGATTACTGTCGATTATTGTCGATTTTTACTGTTTTGACCAGGTAAGAGTGTATGAACGGCACAATATGAGAGACTACCAGCGTCATAAAGCTTCACGGTAAAGAACTACATGCACTATCGGCTTGAGATAACAGTGAAAGTTGCGACATAAACGCCCTATACCATGGGATATCTACTTATGCTATTGTTTCTCTATGATAGTATGTAAATCTCACCCCTTCTATAGTGAGGTCCACGTTATAATGGCAGTATTTTATTGAAATTTATTATTTTACAAAGGCGACTTTCTAGAAGTATTTCAAGCCTAGGTGATGATGATGGGATGAATGATAATACAATGAAGGTAGAGTTGAGAATGAATGAAAATTATAGTTTTTGCCATAGAGAAACGATAGCATAAGTAGATATCCCATGGTATAGGGCGTTTATGTCGCAACTTTTACTGTTATCTCAAGCCGATAGTCAACGTAGTTCTTTCCCGTGAAGATGTGTGACGCTGGTAGTCTCTCAAATTGTGTCGTTCATACACTCTCACCCCAACAAAACAGTGAAAATTTACAATAATCAACAGTAATCGGCTTGAGATAACAGTAAAAGTTGCGACATAAATTCTCTATACCATGGGATATCTACTTACGCTAATGTTTCTCTATGGTTATGCTATCCACTTGAATTGAAATTAGTCAGGGGTGCCCACCTATACCACTTCAAGATGATCTCTTGATCTTTGATAATGTCTGGTGGGGTTAATAGTGTTGCTATTTGTTGTTTGTATTTGTATTTTGTATTATTTTGCTATTCTTGTCAGGTGTTATACATCAGCTTCCATCATGAAATATACAACCAATAACAATAAATAAACCACTGGTGGATTGAAAATTATAATTATAGTTATAAAAATAAATCATTCCACAAAGCAATGTCCTCGCATGATAGCGATGTCCTCTTTCAGCTCCATGACGTTGCCAGTTCGTTTATTTTTGGTTTTCTATTTGTTTTTCCTCCGCTGCTCTATTTGAGGTTAATTTATTTTTCATTATTATGATATTATCATTCGACAAAGCAGATAGGATATCCTTTTTCCTACAGTTACCTTGAAAAGTGGCCATTCCTGCACTGATTACAGAACGCAAAGAATCACTTTTCCGCTCAAGTGCGGGAAAAATTTTTTCTGCACTCCAGATTTGCAACATGGCAACGCAAAATAGTTGGTGGGATATATAGAGGATTAGTGCACGAAAACAAAAATTAAGTTGGTAACAGTGACTGTGGTATAGTGAAGTCCATGTTATAATAATATTAAGGACACCGAGTTCGAGGACAGCCACCACCCACACACCACACAGCCGCCCCGCCATTCAAACACTACTACATTATTCTATTTCATTTATTAATAATAAAATCACACAGAAAAACATTTGATGGATTTCAGGCAATTTTACCCATAATTACTCACTTTTCATATTCAATGGTAACTGTAGGAAAAATTAAATGTGAAATACGTGCACAAAGTTCCTCTGCTGCACTCAACAAACCATTCCGCCCTCGCCTACGGCTCGGGCGTAAACGTTTCTTTCGGTGCAGCAAACTGTCACTTTGCGCACTAGTTGCACAAATAACTATTCTAGCTTCATGAAGTTGCCAGATAGTTTATTTTTGGTTTTCTGTTTGTTTTTCCTTCGCTGCTCTATTTTAGGTTCATTTATTTCTGTACCATTGTAACTTGTAATTTTCCAGTGGTATTTTTATTGTTATTGTTTTTTTTTTTCATTTTGATAGCTGCTGTCAAACACCTGTTTTATGATCCAAGCTTCTCGCTGATGACAAAACATGCATGATGAAAATGTGTGTACACACATGTTCATCACGCATGTCCTGTCGTCAGTGACAAACGCTAAGTTGAATATTGAGTAATGAGACTTATGAATCATCACTATCCGTTAACATTTTTCATGTTTCTTTGGTGTGAGTAACTCGAAGAACTGAAAGAATAGAATAGAATGACTTTTTTATTTGTTGATGTGGCAGAGTTTGGAGTATAAGTAGATAACTATAAATTAATTCATTCTCTTGTACCGATTGATTCCAATACCATGATACCAAGTAGTATGAACCAAGTTAATTAATATGAGAAAAAAATTAATATGACAAAACATGCATGATGAAAATGTGTGTACACACATGTTCATCACGCATGTCCTGTCGTCAGTGACAAACGCTAAGTTGAATATTGAGTAATGAGACTTATGAATCATCACTATCCGTTAACATTTTTCATGTTTCTTTGGTGTGAGTAACTCGAAGAACTGAAAGAATAGAATAGAATGACTTTTTTATTTGTTGATGTGGCAGAGTTTGGAGTATAAGTAGATAACTATAAATTAATTCATTCTCTTGTACCGATTGATTCCAATACCATGATACCAAGTAGTATGAACCAAGTTAATTAATATGAGAAAAAATCAGGCAGGGATGATCAATATCTCATGAGAATACTAATAAAAGTTTTTGAACTCATATCACTTTGTAATCAACTCCAATGAAAGTAGTAGAACTCATTCTAAAGCCGTGTCTATACTGAAAAAATGTTCGACATTCATGTTCGGAAAACATGTTTGTTGAGGAGCTCAGGAACAGACATTTCAAAAAGTCTTGACAATCATTGTTTGTCAAACAAAAAATTACTGTTTTTCCAAACATTTTCAGAGTTGACAGCTGTAGAACATAAAACCTGTTCTTCCCACTTACAAATATTTTGTTTGGTGACTTGTCCACACTGGCCACGGGCAAACATTGTTTGTCAAACATAATAGAATTGACCCAAGCTTTTTCAACAAACATGTTTGTCGAACATTTGTTCAGTTTGGACACGGCTTTTAACTGTTATAAATTCACAGTGTGGTCAGAGACTAGTAACTATTATCTATAGAAGTTTTTGTACTCATATCACTTTGTTCACTTCATTTATTGATTTATTCATTGAAATACATGTACATATAAAGGCTCACAGACAATACCTTGGAGAGCCTTTTTCACACAATTAATAGATAACCATACTACATAATAAAGAAAACTTAAAAGATGAAAAATATTATGGAAAAATTATAGAAGAGAATAAGATAAAAAGTAAATCGACTTTAGTCGATATCACGAATATTTATACCACAAGAAAAGATGGTATAAGAAAATAGATATCCAATAGTTTGTAGAATTCATTCAAAGATTGAAAGTTTTGTATCAAATTTTAATGTTGTGTATCAAGTTGAGAAGATACTGTATCATATTGTGTTGATATTGTACCATGTGTGGTGATCATTCTGTTATGACTTATTATCAAGATTTTGTTATGGCTCATTTTGTGATCAAGTCTGATAGGAGTAGTTGAAGACATTCTAAAACTGTAATTCACAAAGTAATTAATGGCTGAATCTGTTTCTGGGTATTTTCCAATTAATCCACTATGCAAATTCACTTGAATTTGAACAAGAACTACGATAGCCGCAGTGAAAAGTGAGATGGGAAACTGTGGTTGGTTTGGACGCTGTGCAAATTATCAAGACCAACTAAGGATTGTCCAAGAATTGTCCAAGGATTGTCGGGATTGTCAGTTTATTAGGATTGTCGGGATTAGAACGTAATCTTGTTTGCGTAGCAGCTATCCTGATTTCGGACCGTCTTTCATCAGTATTGTACTAGCGCCAAGCTTTTCTTCAGGTTTTCTTCGGCTTTTCTTCGGCTTTTCTTTATTCAACGATCGAAGCCTTCTCGTGTTTCCATCAGTAAAACTGATTACATTAGCTGCTTCGATTCGAAGAGCAAAAAAAGAGTGAAAAACCAGTCAGAGTTGTCAAGCAGTGTCTTTCTTCTGTCAAGCTTCCAATCAGGCGATTTCTTTTCTTGCATATTATTCAGTTCTTCTTACCAACCGAGAGAGAGAGTGACAGAGATGAAAAGGGGACAGTGAAAGAGAGAGAGAGAGAGAGAGAGAGAGTGAGAGGGAGAGAAAGAGTTAGAGGGTGAGAGAGTGACAGGAATAGAATGACACAGTGAGAGATAGTTTGTGTGTGTATGAGAGAGTGCGAGATTGAATATGAGTGAGAGAGTGTCAGAGCAGGGAAAGATTGGATTAGAGTTCTTTATCAATGTATGTTACAATGGAGGAAGAGCGGATGAGTAAGTGAAAGAGCGAGAAAAAAGTGAGAGAGAGTGGAGCTAGGATCGATTTCACTCCAGTCAGTGGTTTTTATAATTTGAATTTCTGCAAGCCTCAAGATCGTTTCAAGAAATGAATTCTTGAATAACAAATGAAATAATTTCTGGCTTTGTTAGTACCACTGACAAGTGTAAGATGAATAATTGTGTGAAATATACATAAATTTAGACAATCAATTAGTATTGAATATTAAGTGAGCTATTTCGAAATGAATTCAGACTATGCATCTGCGTATTATTTACTCTCTCCCACTGTGTCATTCTATTCCTGTCACTCTCTCACTCTCCATCACTCTTTCTTTCTCTTTCACGCTCTTTCACTCACTCTCTCTCTCTTTCTTCATTATTACATACATGAATAAGGATAAAGGATAACTCAACTAGCATATTGATTGAATATTGATTGATCGATTGATTCCTCACTACAATATTGATCAATGATCTGTTACTATTGTGAATTAATTTTCTATTTCTGTTTCACTCGCTATTATGTAACGTTTGTAAGAACCGCTAATCGGGGAGGGGCTTGTCTAGGCCAATGACAGACGTTCACCTTGAAAGGTCACGGCTTCCACTAATAACGGTGCTCGGTCGTTCTTAAGGTGCGTACAGACTTTCGCTCTGCTCCGCAACCGAACGTCACTCCAGCAGAGCGATTGATGATCGACCGGCGAGCAACAGTGGTTCGACCGGGGAACGCGAGAAGATCTAACATCTTCCGTAACGTTCATGATGGGTGCGTGGGCGGCGCGACTGTAGTTCGATGGAGGAACGAGGGCAGTACGAGGGCGGTACAAGGGAGGAGCGTGCTCGGTGCGGGTTGGAAGAGCGTGGGCGGCGCGACTGTGGTTCGATGGAGGAACGAGGGCGGTACGAGGGAGGAGCGTGCTCGGTGCGGGTTGGAAGAGCGTATATGTGTACGCAGCTTTATACTGCAGTTCTCCACCTCTTATTCAGGTTACAATATATTGATAATGACGAAACTAATGAAAACGGTATCTTGCTTTTTGATAAATAAGTGGTTTGAATATTTAGTTCTCTCTTTCAATACTTTGTGACAGTTTGATTTCATATTAATGAAACTTGAAAACTTAGTTTTGGAATTTTAGAGACTGGAAGCAACAGGATATCATTACGATTTTCTAAAAATCATAACAATAATACCTGATAAGAGCTGAAGAATGGAAGAGAATTGGGAATATGATGATACTTTTTGTGTAGTTGAGAAGTTGATATTGTGCTAATTATAAATATTGAATGAAAAGACTAAGAAATTTTCAAAAACAACACATTTTTTTGATGGTTAGAGAGACTAGTTTCGGTTGTTGCATGCTACAGGTTGTACCATTGCGTGGGAGGAGACTGTCTAGCTGGGCCAATGGCAGGCGTTCATGCCCTTGACCAATAGCAGTACTCGCCTACTAGTATAAATTCTGCTTCTATTGTATTTAGTTTCAGTTTATCAAAGATTGACAAGGGTGTATCAACCGAAACCGGCCTTTCTAACTATCAATAAAATCTTTGGTTTTTGACAATTTCTTAGTCTTTTTATTTAATATAATGAATACTAGCTACAAGATTTGAAGAGCAATAATATTCAAATTGAATTTTATTTCCACAAAGTAGGTTCTAACATTTAACCATAAAACACAAATGCAATTCACCGCAATCAATTCTAATAAATAACATTCCTTACTGAAAAATAATAGTATTAATACTTCTATTCCTAAGTAGTAAGAGTTATAATGCACAATCAAACTGAATGAATTGAGGATTATTATTATATTATTATTCAATAATTCAAATGTTTTGGTGAAAATCTACTGGCATAAGTGAGAACTTGTCCGACTTATAGTAAAATGAATGTTAATGGAAATAAAGTACCTACTCATAACATGTCCATCAGAAATTTTTCTAATTAGAAATGTCCATTCAGAAATGTCCATCAGAAATTTTTCTAATTAACTTTTTGATATGATAAACCATATGTTTTCGTTGTCATTGATTCATTCATAAATATCAAATGTTGTTGATCCGTTACTAGTAGAAAGTCATGTTCAATTTTATTTGATTAAAGCTCTACAAATGAAGAGTTTACTTATTTCAATTTAATCAAATAAAATGCCGACAAAGAAAAAGACAAAAACGATTGAAAACCGTAACTACGAAGAAGATAAGATGGAATCACATATTGACAAGTACAACATTTTTAGTACTGTAGATTTCAAGTCAGCTCACCATCAAATACCGATTCTTGAGAATGAACGACATTACACTGCCTTTGAAGTAGGCCGAAAACTTTATCAGTTCAAACGAATACCATTCGGAGTAACCAATGGAGTAGCTGCCTTCCAACGTACAATAAACGGACTTATAGAAAGAGAGAATTTGAACGACTGCTTTGCCTATTTGGATGATGTTGTCATTTGCGGTTCAGATCAAGAAGAACATGACAGAAATCTTAAGAAATTTCAACAAGTAATTGAATTGTATGGCTTGACTATAAATGAAGAAAAATGTTAATTTTCAAAAAAATCATTGAAGTTCCTTGGGTATGAGATAAAACATGGAGAAATTAAACCTGATCCAGAACGCCTTGCACCACTCATGAACTTTCCACCCCCAAGAAATGCTAAAGAAATGAAACGACTCATGGATTACTGGCTCATTACTCCCGATGGATTAAAAACTTTTCTCAAAAGATTCACCCCCTTGTCCACATACAGAAATTCCCTCTATCTCAAGATCAGATGGAAACTTTGGAATTGTTGAAAAATGAAATTGCTTCCGCGGTACTGCTCTTTGTTGATGAAAATGTACCATTCATAATTGAGACAGATGCATCAGATTTTGCAATTCGTGCAACATTAACACAAAATTCTCGACCAGTAGCCTTTTTCTCACGAACTTTGTCCCAAAGTGAAACCAGGCATTCAGCTGTTGAGAAAGAAGCCTATGCCATTGTGGAGTCTATAAGAAAATGGAGACACTATTTACTACGAAAACATATGGTTTATCATATCACTTTTCTTATTGCAACTGATGCCCACATAAGTGTTTCGCCTGTGTGTTGGTAATAGAAAGTGATTGGGTGATTTCATTAATATGGAATTACGTACTTCTTTGATAACGACAAAACTCAATAGCTCTCTCAATAATAAGACTCGTAACAGAATGATCAGATATAGAAAACGGCTTAGGTCACGGCTTTCACTAATAACGGTGCTCGGTCGTTCTTAAGGTGCGTACAGACTTTCGCTCTGCTCCGCAACCGAACGTCACTCCAGCAGAGCGATTGATGATCGACCGGGGAGCAACAGTGGTTCGACCGGGGAACGCGAGAAGATCTGACATCTTCCGTAACGTTCATGATGGGTGCGTGGGCGGCGCGACTGTGGTTCGATGGAGGAACGAGGGCAGTACGAGGGCGGTACGAGGGAGGAGCGTGCTCGGTGCGGGTTGGAAGAGCGTATATGTGTACGCAGCTTTATACTGCAGTTCTCCACTTCTTATTTAGGTTACAATAAATTGATAATGACGAAACTAATGAAAACGGTATCTTGCTTTTTGATAAATAAGTGGTTTGAATATTTAGTTCTCTCTTTCAATACTTTGTGACAGTTTGATCTCATATTAATGAAACTTGAAAACTTGGTTTTGGAATTTTAGAGACTGGAAGCAACAGGATATCATTACGATTTTCTAAAAATCATAACAATAATACCTGATAAGAGCTGAAGAATGGAAGAGAATTAAGAATATGATGAATAATTTTTGTGTAGTTGAGAAGTTGATATTGTGCTAATTATAAATATTGAATGAAAAGACTAAGAAATTTTCAAAAACAACACATTTTTTTGATGGTTAGAGAGACTAGTTTCGGTTGTTGCATGCTACAGGTTGTACCATTGCGTGGGAGGAGACTGTCTAGCTGGGCCAATGGCAGGCGTTCATGCCCTTGACCAATAGCAGTACTCGCCTACTAGTATAAATTCTGCTTCTATTGTATTTAGTTTCAGTTTATCAAAGATTGACAAGGGTGTATCAACCGAAACCGGCCTTTCTAACTATCAATAAAATCTTTGGTTTTTGACAATTTCTTAGTCTTTTTATTTAATATAATGAATACTAGCTACAAGATTTGAAGAGCAATAATATTCAAATTGAATTTTATTTCCACAAAGTAGGTTCTAACATTTAACCATAAAACACAAATGCAATTCACCGCAATCAATTCTAATAAATAACATTCCTTACTGAAAAATAATAGTATTAATACTTCTATTCCTAAGTAGTAAGAGTTATAATGCACAATCAAACTGAATGAATTGAGGATTATTATTATATTATTATTCAATAATTCAAATGTTTTGGTGAAAATCTACTGGCATAAGTGAGAACTTGTCCGACTTATAGTAAAATGAATGTTAATGGAAATAAAGTACCTACTCATAACATGTCCATCAGAAATTTTTCTAATTAGAAATGTCCATTCAGAAATGTCCATCAGAAATTTTTCTAATTAACTTTTTGATATGATAAACCATATGTTTTCGTTGTCATTGATTCATTCATAAATATCAAATGTTGTTGATCCGTTACTAGTAGAAAGTCATGTTCAATTTTATTTGATTAAGCTCTACAAATGAAGAGTTTACTTATTTCAATTTAATCAAATAAAATGCCGACAAAGAAAAAGACAAAAACGATTGAAAACCGTAACTACGAAGAAGATAAGATGGAATCACATATTGACAAGTACAACATTTTTAGTACTGTAGATTTCAAGTCAGCTCACCATCAAATACCGATTCTTGAGAATGAACGACATTACACTGCCTTTGAAGTAGGCCGAAAACTTTATCAGTTCAAACGAATACCATTCGGAGTAACCAATGGAGTAGCTGCCTTCCAACGTACAATAAACGGACTTATAGAAAGAGAGAATTTGAACGACTGCTTTGCCTATTTGGATGATGTTGTCATTTGCGGTTCAGATCAAGAAGAACATGACAGAAATCTTAAGAAATTTCAACAAGTAATTGAATTGTATGGCTTGACTATAAATGAAGAAAAATGTTAATTTTCAAAAAAATCATTGAAGTTCCTTGGGTATGAGATAAAACATGGAGAAATTAAACCTGATCCAGAACGCCTTGCACCACTCATGAACTTTCCACCCCCAAGAAATGCTAAAGAAATGAAACGACTCATGGGATTACTGGCTCATTACTCCCGATGGATTAAAAACTTTTCTCAAAAGATTCACCCCCTTGTCCACATACAGAAATTCCCTCTATCTCAAGATCAGATGGAAACTTTGGAATTGTTGAAAAATGAAATTGCTTCCGCGGTACTGCTCTTTGTTGATGAAAATGTACCATTCATAATTGAGACAGATGCATCAGATTTTGCAATTCGTGCAACATTAACACAAAATTCTCGACCAGTAGCCTTTTTCTCACGAACTTTGTCCCAAAGTGAAACCAGGCATTCAGCTGTTGAGAAAGAAGCCTATGCCATTGTGGAGTCTATAAGAAAATGGAGACACTATTTACTACGAAAACATATGGTTTATCATATCACTTTTCTTATTGCAACTGATGCCCACATAAGTGTTTCGCCTGTGTGTTGGTAATAGAAAGTGATTGGGTGATTTCATTAATATGGAATTACGTACTTCTTTGATAACGACAAAACTCAATAGCTCTCTCAATAATAAGACTCGTAACAGAATGATCAGATATAGAAAATATTCTCCATTGATCGGGAAGGTGAACAGTGAACAGCATACATCTCTCTCACAATGAAAAACTGCACCGTACAACTCTAATACACAACCACCAGCTCTCCTTGAGGGAAAACAGCTATTTTGATGTATAGCCAGGCCATAAACACATCACCGTATTCAACTCACTCCATCCAAAGTATATAATTATGTCTTTGTCAGTCTGGAAAGATGAGATTTATCACGGGTAACATAGTGGTGAAGCTACATTGAACCATCTGTTGAGGGATCACGTTTTTTGTACTGTTTGCTCAGTGTTAGCTTGAACTGGATTGAATCAGCTAGTGGTTTAATCTTAGAATGAATCACTTTGGAAAATTATAGAAAATTGATGAATAATAATCTTTATTATGTTGAATTTTATAGACTAGAAGTTCTGTGAACAGTAGACCTCGCGCTCAGTAAGTTGCATGGACCTGTTGTTATGTTTTCTCAAAAATTAATAGATATTTTATCAATTTAAAATGTCTAAAAAAATCCTAAATGAAGATAGAGCTTTCTGTCCTACCGTACCGTGACGTGTCGTCCCGGAATGTGAGTGTGAGCGCTGTTATCAGGTCTAGCTGCAACTGTCTACAACGTTGATGGAAGGATACGTTTTCAAGATGTTCGATGTTTTTGAACGGGTAGTATTATAGTCCACTAGACAGCAGATTTATGATGAATAATTCTATAGTCTGATTTTTACTCTAGTATTGGCGTATGAAGGAGGCTCCTTTTTCCTTTCATATTATCCTTGAAATGCAAAATTTTCAAAAACTTTGTATATACGTCGACGCGCAATTTAAAAGGAACATACCTGTCAAATTTCATGAAAATCTATCACCGCGTTTCGCCGTGAATGCTCAACATTCAAACATTAAGAGAAATGCCAAACCGTCGACTTGAATCTTAGACCACACTTCGCTCGGTCAATTATCTTTTGTAATTTTGTAATTAATCAACATCCAATGGCCTAATCACGAATACTCGACACACTAAATCTTATCTGTGATACACTAAAGCTGCGTTTACATTGGTCAAGTTTCCTTGAAATCAATTTTTCAACGTTTGAGTGAAATGGGCGATTTTGGATGCTTGAAGTCAAGTTAAGAATAGGATGGACTACTTTGAAACCAGTAAACAAGATTTTTTATTTCTTTCTAAATATCGAGGACCGAGCTTCGCTCTGGAGTACAAAAAGCATAAAAAATTTAAAGAATTTAAAAATTTAAATTTAAAAGAAGAAATTATAATAACATTCATACAGAAATGTTCTATTTGACCACAGTAAATTGAGATTAATTCCCAGAAGAATGCAAAAATTTCCCTCACAAAGACCCAGTTGCAAAAAACCGCTTAAACATCAATCCTGATTAACTTCACGTGAACCAAATCAGAGAAGACCATTTCAAAAAGATGGATCTACTGGGATTAATCAGGATTGAAAATTACCCGGCTTTTTTGAAAGTGGCACTAAGTACTTGATTGAAAGATTACAAAAGTTCAACAGCTGAATCATAATTTTGACACAGTCCCACACACATGAACTCGCTAACTCACTTACACCACCAACAGACGACGAGATAATAATTATTATCAGCTGTTTTTCCAAGGATGAATAATAATTATCCTTTTAATGTTCTTCAGCGAGTTTTCCCAGGGATGGGACCTAGTGCAATCGAATCTTTATATTATAACCTACTATGTTCTGAATTTCGTGAGAATCGTTAAAGCCGTTTTCGAGATCCGGTGAAATACAAACATATAAACATCTAAACATATAAACAGAAGTTGCTCGTTTAATAGTATAGGATTTATTCATCAATATCACGATAGGAGCAAATACTTGACTTGAGATACAACAGGCATTTATATCCTGAATTATCATTTCCAATTTCCACTATACAGTCCAAATCAAAATTTGGTATGGGATATGCAACTTCCACATCCCAAAAGAACTATTTACACTTGGAAGCAGCAAATACTTCAAAGCTGCAAAAAATTCAATGAGGATGTATTGATATCCTAAAGCTGCGTACAGATATACGCTCCGCGCGAGCTCCGCCCTCGTCCTCCATCGCTCCGCAGTTGCTCTGTCCCCGATCTGCAGTTGCACCGATCATGAACGTTACGGGAGATGTTAGCTCTTCTCGCGTTCCACTCTTGCTCCCCGGTCGATCATCAATCGCTCTGCTCGAGTGACGTTCGGTTGCGGAGCAAAGCGAAAGTCTGTACGCACCTTTACACACACCACATTCACAACAAAACAGAGAAAATAGTTATAATCAAACGAAAATCCAAATCAGTTTCCATCTGTAAAACAGAAACTATTCACTCCATCATTTGAAATCCCCTCATCGTTGACGAAATCAAGGTGCAATGAAGCACTGATTAGCAAGCCTGAAGCTGGACCAATGTTTACGCTTGCAGTGAATCTGGCCCACCTCCATAATAGATGCGACTAACTAATAGGCAATTAGTCTAGGCTTACCCTTCAGCCAAGTTTTAGTGTGGGTGTAGCCCCTCTGGCATTGGTCAGTATAATATCAGGTGGACATCACCAATATCATACCTGTACTCTCGTAATATGTTGATATCAGAGATCATAAGATGATGATGATGATGATAATGATGTAAATTATGAAGATGGTGATGATGTAAATTATAATGATAATGATGTAGCAAATACTTATTATATAGCACACACTCTGTATAGAAATCTGCCTGAAAATCTACGTAATACCGAAGGTAAATCCAAATATATTTATAAAAAAAATGTTGATGACTGGTTAAAGGAGATTGGGAGGACAAATACAGAAGTGATAATTCATTCATTGTATAATTAAAGCAAATCTCGTGTAATGATGGTCCAAATTTAACTCTAAATGTTTACATCTTTTATACTCAAAATCCTTGGAATTCCAAATATTTTCTGATATTAATATCTGGTTTACCCAAGAATGTTATAGATGCAAGTATGGGGACAGTCCGACGTTAGCCAATCATCGCCAAGCCCCTGTTCCACACACAGGCTTTGCCTTTGTGGAGAGTTTCCATGAAGTTGTTTAGAATATAATGTTGTATTTTCTGTAGCTACGATATATATTGCAGTTGGATTTAGTTATAATGCTTAATTATAATAAAACCTACTCTAGAACACGGTACGCCATAGTGGAGTAGGTCAATTTCCACACAGAAAAACTAAACAAGTAGAGGACACATTATAAGAATTTTTGTAACTAACTATTGTATGTAATATTGTAATTTATCTAATATCTTGTGTAATTGATGTTGTAGTTTTAGTTTTTTGGGAAATGAACATTTATTTATTTATTATTTAATTATTTGAGTTTAACTGTAAGTTTTATTTATGATTGTTTGGTTGCAGAAGATGTAAAGTTGTTGTATGATATGAATATTTGTACCTTGAAATCATGTTTAATAAAAACCAATTTGATTTGATTTGTAAATTATGATGATGATGATGATGATAATTGACCGAACGTAGTGAGGTCTATGTTTTAACTCGGATTCTCTTTTGTCTGTCTGTATGTAACGCGATTACGGCCAAACGCGTCACGCAGGAATATTCCTTTTTCAACTGCGCGTCGATGTGTACACAAGGCTTTTTTGAAATTTTCCATTTCAAGGATAATATGAAAAAAAAAGGAATTCCTCCATACTCTGATATCACTAGACTATATAATATCATCTACTCTGAAGACAGGATCAATCAGACTATAGAATTATTCATAATCAATCAGCTGACAAGTGGATTATTCATTGCATGCATTACACAGATGTCTGGCCGTGTCTATTTCTATAAGGTAGGGTTTCAATATTTTTTATGATGCGTGCCCATCAGAATCAATATTCTCACATTTGAAGAACAAATTTCATAGCTGATTGAAAATAAAATAAGAAGTGATTAGATGGACTGAATAATGCTGAAGAAATTATAGTATTCTTGATTGAGAAAATTAATTTTAAAATAGTTGAGAAATATTATTATCAGATGGAAAGATTATCACGGTACTGGATCATAACCAGAAATTATCACTTTTTGTGTAATTGAGAAGTTGATATTGTGGTAATTATTCATATTGAATGAAAAAGACTGAGAAATTGTCGAAAACCACTGATTTATTGATAATTAGAAACCTGTCAAATGTTTCTAATTATCAATAAATCAGTGGTTTTTGACAATTTCTCAGTCTTTTTCATTCAACAGAAATTATCATTTATGGGATACAAATTCAAACGTGAACTGAGTTTATTGACATAAGTGAGTTTTTGATCTTGTAGAAAGCAAATAACAGTTTTTAAGAGTAAATTATGATTCAACTGAAACAACTAGAACAGGTGACGTCAGATACTTGTCGAAGAGAAAACTGCGTGAGGTCTACTGTTCACAGAATTACTAGTGATAATGATTTAAATTATGATGATGATGATGATGATAATGATGTAAACTATGATGAGGATGATGATGATGATAATGATAATGATTAGGAAGCTGACTCCGCTCGACATGTAATGAAATGTATATTAGACTTGAATCCACACGGATTCATTGAAATATACTGAATGACTATGGTGAGGTCCACGTTATAATGGCAGTATTTGATTAACATTGGTGTTGCTATCCTTGTCTGTCATTCGACAAAGAAGATCATGCACCAGGCTTGTGCGAGTATAATGAGGCGGATGTTTAATGATAATTAAATGTATATTAATTTCGAATTCATTCCATTCAGGTGTTCATGGATGTCGGCTGGATGGTTGAGTATCATGAGTATAAAATTATTCTCTTCTGACAGTGGAGTATTTGAAATGGTATCTGCATTGGGCGTCGACCAATCAAAATCTAGAAAGGGTATCGTTCTCGCTTGTGATTGGTCGGAGGTGTTTGACAAAGTAGTCGATAGGTGGCAGCACAATGTGACTATCAACACTGAACAAGAGAAGCTTTTGCCCGAAAACGGAGAAGAAGAAGAATAAGAAGAAGAAGAAAAAGAAGGAGAAGAGGAAGAGAAAGAATAAGAGGAAGAGAAAGAATAAGAGGAAGAGAAAGAAGAAGATTTTTTTGAGCGTTCCACAAAACTGAAAATTCGCATCAAAATTGGAATTCAGTTTTCTTTTGATCCAGGTTTTTGTTTGACCAAGCGAAGTGAGGTCTAAGATTCAAGTCGACGGTTTGGCATATCTCTTAATGTTTAAATGTTTATATGTTGCGCATTTACGGCGAAACGCGGAAATAGATTTTCATGGAATTTGACAGGTATGTTTCTTTTTTAATTGCGCGTCGACGTATATACAAGGTTGTTGGAAATTTTGCATTCCAAGGATAATATAAAAGGAAAAAGGAGCCTCCTTCATATGCCAATTAGAGTAAAAATCGGACTATAGAATTATTCATCATAAATCAGCTTACAAGTGATTACACAGATGTGTGGAGAAGCCAGTCTATTGCTGTATTTCCATAAGGTCTACAGTTTCAATCAGGTACTTGTGGATGAGAATACTGCGTGAGGTCTACTTTTCACAGAACTACTAGTTATGTAAGTTTGATGTTTGAAGTTTTATGTAAGTAGTCCAACATTTTCACTATCCAATTCAAGATTTCGAGTGCTTTCTAGTGCATCATCATCATCATCCACGGCTCTACAATCCAAAACGGATCTTGGCCTCCTCCAGCAATCACCTCCATTCTACTCCGTCCATGGCAGCTCGTCTCCAATTTTCTTACACCAAGCCCCCTTGCATCTTCAGTGACTGAGTCCATCCATCTCAGTCTTGGTCGACCAGGGCGTCTTCTTCCTTCCATGTTGTATTTCATGATTCTTTCAGCCGGATATGAGTCATCAGCTCTTTCAACATGGCCTGCCCACCTGAGTCTCCCTACTCTGATAATAGCCAGTGCATTGGTGTGGCCGTACATATCATACAGATCCCTATTCTTTCTTCTGTGCCACACTCCATCAATTTGCACACCACCAAAAATTCGGCGTAGAATCTTTCGTTCGAAAATGTTGATCATATTCTCATCCAGTTGAGATTCTTTCTAGTGCATATTAAAATTATCTAACCTACATATTTACTAAATATTGATGTGATGAGGCCCTTCCATTTAGATTTCAGCTTATATATAGAATCAACCGTCTTTCTTAGTAAACGTGCTTTCTACTATAGAAAAGGTCCACGTGATAATGGCATACTTGATTAACATTGTGCTGCTATCCTTGTCCATCATTCCACAAAGCAGATAGCGCTATCCTTTTCTAGCTCTGCAACGTTAACAGATCGTTTTCTAACAATGTAGAACAATAATATATTAAAGAATATTATTTCTCAATTATTTATCTAATCATTCAGAAATTTATTTTCTTGACGATTAAAATGTTTGTTTATTTTTAACAAGAATGCGATAACTTCAGATATACCGTTATCAGCTAGCGTCTATAGAGGGAAGTGACAAGGTAGAGAATCGGTAGCCGTTAACTCAAGCTGATAGTTAACGTAGTTCTTTTTTGTTGAGATATGTGACGCTGATAGTCTCTGATACTGTGCAGTTCTTACACTCTCACCCCAACAAAACAGTAATAATAGACAGTAGTCGACAGTGATTGGAGATTTTAAAAACTCGGCTTGGAATTTGGAACATACAATACCTATATCATTGGATATCTTCTTATGCTATCTTTCCCCATGGCACAGCTCAGTTAGCGATTGGCGTTTGTGTCTCTCATGGAGTGAAGCTATTTATAGAACTGCGATCAATGTCTCTAATGCACAGGGTGTGTCAAATGCTCACCATCTCACTACATCCGGAGTCAGGATATCAGGTTCACTCCACGTGTCACTGGTGAAATCCATTAAATTTTTCCTACCAAACATTCTGGAAGCGACATGGAGTATCCATTTACTCCCAACAACAAACATGGTTCAGAAGTTCAAGGACTGTGTATTCTGTGTTCTATTTCAGAGTTTTTGGTTGGTAGAGGAATCAAATATTTAGAATGAACGGATTTTGGGCAGAGATTGTCATTTGATTAGCCTATAGATAAATGATAAATTGTTACTGGAGTTGGGGTTTGTGCTAGGGATGTCAATCCCGGGATCCCGATCCATTTTTGATACCCAACAATCCCGGGATTTTTGAGCGTCAATCCCGAGATTTTCGGGATTAGAAAACCTGAAATTGTGAATCGTAACTTTCTAAAAACAATTCAATGTAGAATTCATTCACGGTGATGAATATGAGTTTTTCATAACTAATTCATTGTTCTAAGTGTTCAACTAATTTATTCTACAGGCACAACCTACAGATGCATATTATAGATAATATACTGTACTCTGTACTGGCTAAATAGAATTCGCATTATCGGTTTGCATCATTCGCAGAATTGTTGTTGATCAATTATGTTTCTACCTTTGTTTCTGTTCACACAGCACCACAATATTACCAGTCTAGACGGCGCAATATTTGAAATAATGCTGATTAAATTTCCCTGAAATGCACAAAGAACTTTGAAAAGACTTCAGAAATTAGAAATAAACAAGCACCATTTATTCACTCTCTGTCTAATTATACCAGTCTAGACGGCGCAATATTTGGAATAATGCTGATTAAATTTCCCTGAAATGCACTAAGAACTTTGAAAAGACTTCAGAAATCAGAAATAAACAAGCACCATCTATTCACTCTCTGTCTAATATTATTATTCCTCTTCTCTTCCTCTATCATAAGTAGAATATCTAGTTGGAGTAAATATCTAGTTGGCTCTACGAAATTTCATTTAGTAGTGGGTTAGCTTTTAAAAAAAAGTTACTCCTAATCATGAAAGAATTTATAGAAATAGAATGTTTAATTTTAATATTTTCCCCAAGTATTTTTCCATTTGAATAATATCCTCTCCCTCTATAATGAGCCCTTTTTCATCTCCACACACTGTTACTGTACAGTATTGAGGAGGAACAATTGGTTGAAAATGCATGAAACTGATTTTGCCAATCCGGGGATCTGTCTCGGGATCCCGGGATTGATATCGAATAATCCCGGGATTGAAAATCAGTCCCGGGATTGACATCCCTAGTTTGTGCACATCAGAGATCAGTCAAGCGTACCGAGTTCTAACGGTTTTTAGAAGGGTATAGTTTCAAAATATGAATAAATGGTTTCACATAGATATATGAATGGATAGTAATCAATAGCATTTTATTGGTTTAGAATATAAGTTATAGAATTTAAAGGTAACATTTTTTGGTTTCTCGCATAAAACTCGAAAACTATGTATCCTTAGGACTTGACGTTTATATAACAAATTGAAGCTTACATGATTTCCTACAATATCTATTCTACAACTTTTTTCATATCTCCTCTAGTTTTCGATATATCCGCTCTTGAAGGTGTGAGATTTTTGAAAAAAACAAGTTTACCATCAATTTTGCTCTTATAACTTTTCACAAATCGATGGGAAAAATCCATGCTGATTATGAGCTTATAGAGCATTGAATTCTCTTCAATTTGATGTATAATTTTACACTTTTACGAATTTCCCTTGACCTTTTGCAGCAGCTTTAGTGTTGAATGTGAAGTCTTCATTTTTGCAACAATAGACCAATTGACAAAGATTCGGATGGAATGTTTTAAGGGGTAGGGGTGGAGACTTGATATGTTCACCTCCTTACTACCCTAAACAGAACTGCGGGGTCAAAAATTGACTTCCCAACTTTTCCCTCTATAACCTTTCCTTGACTGGACTACTAATGAACAGTACACTAAGGAAGTTGTAAATGAGAAAAATAAATTATGCAGTTTAATCTATTTCTATGAAAATCAAATGCACCAACATAATGAGTGTTAGGACTGTTCACTCTGCCTCAATAAGAAATAAAATTACCTCGTATGAGGCGAAGTTAGAATTGAATACCTCACACGAACTTCCAAGTTTCATCTCAAGATGCTGACTAACTTTTGATCTCCAGCTCATAACAATTATTTCTTGAAGCCGGAGCGGCGCTGATTAAGGAACGCACAACATCTTGCCTGTCGAGTCAGCATTAAATGTCATCAGAGCTGGCGGCGGTCAAAGAAAGCCGAGAGTCTTGGTTGATGAAGTTGGTAACAATGCCACTGTATATTGTAACCGGTAGCCTACTGTATATTGTTGTAGCAGCAGGTCTATTGTTCCTAGCAAGAAGGGGTCCTATGAGCGATGGAGAGAGAGAGAGTGGATGAGAGAATGAGAGACAAATGGTGTGGAATGAAAAGGTGGAAGAAGTGGTGAGGGGGGAGAAGACAGGGGATGGAGAATGAGATGAATGAGAAGACAGGAGTAGAAGAGGAAGAAGAAGAGGAGGAAAAG
Source organism: Nilaparvata lugens (assembly GCF_014356525.2). Classification (NCBI taxonomy): domain Eukaryota; kingdom Metazoa; phylum Arthropoda; class Insecta; order Hemiptera; family Delphacidae; genus Nilaparvata; species Nilaparvata lugens. The sequence goes on along the minus strand of NC_052513.1, from coordinate 42,751,880 downwards.
GAGGAGGAGAAGGAGAAGAAGAAGAAGAAGAAGAAGAAGAAGAAAAAGAAAAAGAAGAAGAAGAAGAAGAAGAAGAAGAAGAAACATGAACAGAGGAACATGAAAGAAAGGATTTCCGAAAGACGAAAGCGATAAGGTTCAGGATAAGGTTTGGGTTAAGGATAAGAAAGCGATAAAGAAGAATAGAATAATTGAGGTGATAGAGGAAATACTGGAATGTTTGACATTCTCAAGAGAGAGAGAGAGAGAGAGAGAGAGAGAGAAAGAACGTGAGAGAGGGTGATTGATTGATTGATCTATCACATGGCAGGTCTTGAAAAACCTATTGCATTTATATAACATTACAGCATTGCGAAATTACAAAATGATAATAAATTAATAAATAAAAAATAGAGAGAGAGAGAGAGAGAGAGAGTGAGAGAAAGGTATGAGATAATAAGAATCAGAACATGAACTTGAGGAAATATGTAGAATTTCAGAAAGAATTTGTGGGAAGAAAGAAGAATATGAATAATAGGTGGAAAAGGAAAATTTGAACAGATGCGATGTAAGAGATAGTAGAGGTGATAGAGATATAGTTGATAAGAGGTAATAAGAAAGTACCTATAAAATCCAAATAGATCATTATGAGTAAAAATTGGAGGATATACTATCTTGAAACCTGTGAACTCTGTAAATAGAAATTATTATTTCAAATAAATTCTGAAAAGATCTTGAAAACGGACAGAAAGACAATAAATTAGAAGAAAGATTGGTTGAAGAATATGATGCCAAAGGAGAATGAGAAACTTGAGGCAATGAAAGAATGAGTAGACAGGAGAAAAGAGTGAGACAAGGGAAGTGAAACCAGAAAGAGAGAAGGAAGAGGAGTGAAACCAGAAAGAGAGAAGAAAAAGGAGAATATACTATCTTGAAACCAGTCAACTGTGTAAATAGAAATTATTATTTCAAATAAATTGTGAAAAGATCTTGAAAACGGACAGAAAGACAACAAATTAAAAGAAAGATTGGTGGAAGAATATGATGCCAAAGGATAATGAAAACTTGAGACAATGAATGAATGAGTAAACAGGAGACAAGGAAGTGGAACCAGAAAGATAGAAGAAGAGAGAAGGAAGAGAAAGAAGAGAAGAGGAAGAAGAACCAGAACGGCAACCGGAAGGAAGTGTAACTCGGATTAGAAGACATTTGTGAGAGGGGTATCTGCCATTGTGCCATGAGTTTCCTCCATATAACACAGCCTACTCCACTATATATGAAATTTCATTTGGAGTTTGAAACTGAGCGCGCTGCAGATCATAAAACAAGTGCTGAATTTCCCCATGCTGGCATTAATCTTCCCTCGTGAACCACTTTACGTTGAGCGGGATCATGTGTGTGCGTGCATGTGCTTGTGTATGTGTGTTGGTTACAACATTAGAGAAAGAGAGAGTGAGAGAGAAAGAAAGAGTGAGTGAGTGTTTGGGTTGGAATATGGAGGAGAGAGATAGAGTTGAGGTTACAACATGAAAGATAGATGGATAGATAATTACCTTTCTTTATTGAACTTTAAAATATTACAAGTGTTGTGGGTGAAATTGGGACAATAGAGAGAGAAAGAGTGTGTGTTGGTTACAACATGAGAGAGAGAGTGTGTGTGTTGGGGTTAGAACATGGAGGAGAGAGATATAGTTGAGGTTACAACATGAAAGATAGATGGATAGATAATTACCTTTCTTTATTGAACTTTAAAATATTACAAGTGTTATGGGTGAAATTGGGACAATAGAGAGAGAAAGAGTGTGTTTTGGTTACAACATGAAAAACAGAGAGAGGAAGTGTTTGTTAGGGTTGGTAAATATGAATCCATTTTTTGATTGATGGGTGAAAATGAAGTTGGAATTCAAACTGAAATTGGAATAGAATAAAATATTGTCAATCTTCAAAATATTACAAGTGTTATGGGTGAAGTTGATACAATAGAGAGAGAAAGAGTGTTGTGGTTACAACATACAAAAGATTCACATTCAGATTCCTTTATTCATGTGTTTAACAAAACATAATTCAACTTACGTTCTAGCGTTAAAAATAAATACCAGTAGCGGTAAAATGACATGGTGAATTGAATTTTTTTTGTTTTAATATAATAATTACATATTAAACTAATGAGTTCTACAATAATATTGAGCAAGAAAAATGATGAAAAATACAAAAGTTAAGGTACTACTGTAATGTTTTCACATGAAACGGTGAAGTTTGGAACTTAAGAAGTCCATTCTCAGAGAGGGTATCAAGGATACCCTCCCCTTCAGCACTTAACCGTAAAAGAGAGAGAGAGTGTTTGGGTAAGAACATGGAGGAGAGAGATAGAGTTGAGGTTACAATATGAAAGATAAAGAATTGATAGATAATTGCCTTTCTTCATCGAATTTTAAAATATTACAAGTGTTGTGGGTGAAATTGGGACAATATGGAGAGAAAAAGAGTGTTGGGGCTACAACATAAAAAAGAGATATTAGATTAGATTTCTTTATTCATGTATATTACAATATTTACTGGCTTATACACTAATTTACATCAAATGACGGTAATACTACTAATTTATCAGAGATTGACAATGGTGTAATAACCAAAGAACTTAAAAAGATATAGATCCACAATGCCTATGCCTTCCCAATGATAGCTCTTACTTGAAATTGAAGGCATGGGTATTTTAGCACGAGATATTATATATTATTTATTTGTAATACTTTAGATCATAAAGGCATTGGCGGCATTGGTATGTAATAATCTTATGGGTTGCCCCCTCAATGGGGGATTTCAATTCCAAGTACGACACTAGCGCTGCATGTGAGTCTATGCATCTTTAAGGTCTTTGGTAATAACCGAAACCGGTCTTTCTAAGTATCAATAGATCTGTGTTTTTTGACAATTTCTTAGTCTTTTTACTTTCCTTGCCCTATTACCATAGGTAAGGAAAGTATTGCTTTCCAAAAAAAACTAAGGTACCCTAATTTCATGTTTTCTATACGTTTCAAGGTCCCCTGAGTCGAGTCCAAAAACATGATTTTGTGTGTGTGTGTGTGTGTGTGTCTGTGAACACGATAACTCCATTCCTAATATTATTAACCGATTGACTTGAAATTTCAAACTTAAGGTCCTTATACCATGAGGATCCGACAATAAGAAATTCAATAAAATTCAATTCAAAATGGCGGATAATGACAAAAAACCATGTTTATCACGGTTTTCTCGAAAACGGCGGCTCCAACGATTTTTTTCAAATTCATACCCTGGATAGCTATTTATAAGCCCTATCAACCGACATGAGTCTCATTTCTGGGAAAATTGCAGGAGCTCCGTAATATTCCTGAGAAGAATGAATTTTGTTAAATATCTATCACGATTTTCTCAAAAATGAATTGACCGTTATCTTTCAAATTCATACCCTGTATAGTTATATATCAGCCCTATTAACTGACATGAGTCTCCTCCCTGAGAAATTAACATGGGGTCCACCCCATCCTTGAGAAATGTACTTTGTAACCTCCTTCTCGTGCGTGAGGTAGGTAGGTAGAGCAGTTATTCAAAAGAACACATGTCGATATTTTATTTGTAGAATAGCTGTTTTGACAACTTTTAAAAAATCCTCAAATTTCATAATTCAAACAAAGGAAAATGTACTCTGAATACAATAACAATAGTATAATCGTATTTTCAATTATTTAGCCGCTAATCGGCATAATATTATTCCCCTAAATTATCCACGTTAATGAGGCTTATAGATCAATGAGCAAGTTTTGTGAGTGTACAATCATTATAAGGGCAGTCAGTCAACCGCATATCTATGTTTTCAATTCCAAGACCCTCAAACCACTAGGATTAGGATCGCATTATTGATCAGATAAAAATCCGCAGACCTCAGGGTCTAGCACAATTTCAACAACTAAGCCTTCTCCGACAAAATCATTTGCCTTGTAGTTAAAATATTAATGATATACAAACAAATACAATTAATGAGATATTATATAATTCTAGAGATATATGATATAGATTTGTTGGATAATATAGATAGATGGGTAGATAGATAGATTCAGTAGATGATATCCTATGATGGTGCCCTCTCCACACTGTATGAAAGATGTAATTTATATTCAATGTAGGATGAAACGGAAAATGTTTGGCAAGCATGACGTTATCGGGAGAGAGAGATAGAGCTCGTTTGCCAGTGTGGTCACGTATTCGATTCTCAATAAAGCGTTTTTCCATTGTACAGAAGACAATACCAATATTTCGGTTTGTCCAGCTGTTTTACTGGCTGAGGGATTAGAAGTGGTGACAGTCCAAATGGAGAAGGAGAAGAAGGAAATGATGAAGAGGAAGAATAAATAATGGAGAAGGGGAAGGAGGGAGATAGATGAGTAGAGGAGGAAGAGGAAGATGGAGAGGAGAAGGAGGTGGTGCAGGTGAAGGAGGAGTAGGAGGAGGAGGAGGAGGAGGAGGAGTAGGAGTAGGAGGATAATGGAGATGAGGAGGAGGAGTAGATGAAGGAGGAACAGGAAGAGAAGAAGAATGAAAATGGGGAAGAGGAAGATGAGTAGAGGAGGGAAAAGAGGAGGTGGTGGAGTAGTAGGAGGAGGAGGAGGAGGAGGAGGATCACTGGTCGAGAGCTGAGTTCTAAATAAATAACTTAGGTGGAGACATTTTCTCATCTTAAAAGGTGTCTACTGTTGTTTTTATTCAACTCGATGCCGTGACAAAACCCCAAATAGTGGGATTAGCAAATGATATTATAACAATCAAGATCTGAAATACTCGAACCTGTTATTTGAATAGAAATATTAAATAGTAAACCACGTTATAATTGCAGTATTTTATTAACATTGGCGCTGCTATACTTGTTTATCTTTCGGCAAAGCTGATAGTGCTATCTTTCTCTACCTCCGCAAAGTTGCCAGATCGTTAACAACTCTGTAGAATCTTTTTGTGTAGTTGAGAAGTTGATATTGTGGTAATTATTCATATTGAATGGAAAAGACTAAGAAATTGTCAATAAACTTAAAGTGGTTTTTTGACAATTTCTCAGTCTTTTTCATTCAACTCTGTAGAATTATAATTAATCAACATGATAATCTCAGTAATGAAGATTTGTTATTTAATAATAATAATAATAATAAGAAGAAGAAGAAGAAAAGAAGAAGAAGAGAAGAAGAAGAAGAAGAAGGAGGAGAAGAACAAGATAGGAGAAGGAGAAGAAGAAAAATGTAAGAAGAATGGAGAAAGTGAAGGTTGAATATGAAGGTAGTTGCAAAGAGCTGGCAAAATGAGAATTGTACGTTAAGTGAATATATTATTATATATTCGCTGGCTGTATTCCCTGGCTACATCAACCCTGTCAGGTCTGCCACCTCAACAAACTCTCTGTCTTACATTCCTTCCTCTCTCTCACTCCTCTCTCTCTCAAACTCTCTTCCTATCTGTCTCTCACACTCACTCACTCCCTCTCTCTCTCAAACTCTCTTCCTATCTGTCTCTCACACTCACTCACTCCCTCTATTTCTATTTCTCTCTCCATACTTTTCCTCTCTTTTTTCTTTTTCTCCTTCTTCCTCTCCAACTCTTTCTTACAATCACTTTTCTCACTTTTCCCCTCTCTCACACCCACTCTCTTTCAGTTGTAACTTAGAACTGTATGGAGGGTGAAGTGTAAGAGAGGCCGGCTGCGCCCTAACTTCGCCCTCCTAGGTTTTTGATAAAGGCAGCGACTCAATTCAATTCAATTCTCTCTATTTCTCTCCATGCTCCTTCTCTCTTTTTCTTCTCCTTCTCCTTCTTCCACTTCAACTGCTTCCTTCAATCACTTTTCTCACTTTTTTCCACCCCTATATCTCCATTCTCCATATTCCCCCACCACGTCATTTCCTCTCTTCTCCTCTTCACACAACTCTCTCTAACTCTGTTTTCTCAAACATACTGTCTTGCTCACTCACTCTCTCTCTGTCACTCTCACTCTATTTCTCTCTTCATCCCCTCACCTCTCCACTTCCGTCTCTCTTGCCCTGTTCTCTGAAAACGAGGAAATCTCCTGAAGGAATAGTGAGCTCATTCCGATCACGTCGAGCTGGCTTGCCTTCATTGATGAAACAGTTTTATTGTTTTAGCCAATGCTGACAAAGCGTTTCTTGACAGAATGCTTCAAAAATTGTATTAAAATCATAGGTTCTCAATAACCAACATGACACAATAATGGTTTATCAGTGACAGAATGCTTGAAAACTTGTACTAAGATAATAGGTTTTCAATCAATTTTATGACAGAATAATAGTTTATCTTTCGGCAAAGCTGATAGTGCTATCTTTCTCTACCTCCGCAAAGTTGCCAGATCGTTAACAACTCTGTAGAATCTTTTTGTGTAGTTGAGAAGTTGATATTGTGGTAATTATTCATATTGAATGGAAAAGACTAAGAAATTGTCAATAAACTTAAAGTGGTTTTTTGACAATTTCTCAGTCTTTTTCATTCAACTCTGTAGAATTATAATTAATCAACATGATAATCTCAGTAATGAAGATTTGTTATTTAATAATAATAATAATAATAATAATAATAATAATAAGAAGAAGAAGAGAAGAAGAAGAAGAAGAAGATAGGAGAAGGAGAAGAAGAAAAATGTAAGTAGAATGGAGAAAGTGAAGGTGAATATGAAGGTAGTTGCAAAGAGCTGGCAAAATGAGAATTGTACGTTAAGTGAATATATTATTATATATTCGCTGGCTGTATTCCCTGGCTACATCAACCCTGTCAGGTCTGCCACCTCAACAAACTCTCTGTCTTACATTCCTTCCTCTCTCTCACTCCTCTCTCTCTCAAACTCTCTTCCTATCTGTCTCTCACACTCACTCACTCCCTCTCTCTCTCAAACTCTCTTCCTATCTGTCTCTCACACTCACTCACTCCCTCTATTTCTATTTCTCTCTCCATACTTTTCCTCTCTTTTTTCTTTTTCTCCTTCTTCCTCTCCAACTCTTTCTTACAATCACTTTTCTCACTTTTCCCCTCTCTCACACCCACTCTCTTTCAGTTGTAACTTAGAACTGTATGGAGGGTGAAGTGTAAGAGAGGCCGGCTGCGCCCTAACTTCGCCCTCCTAGGTTTTTGATAAAGGCAGCGACTCAATTCAATTCAATTCTCTCTATTTCTCTCCATGCTCCTTCTCTCTTTTTCTTCTCCTTCTCCTTCTTCCACTTCAACTGCTTCCTTCAATCACTTTTCTCACTTTTTCCACCCCTATATCTCCATTCTCCATATTCCCCACCACGTCATTTCCTCTCTTCTCCTCTTCTCTCAACTCTCTCTAACTCTGTTTTCTCAAACACACTGTCTTGCTAACTCACTCTCTCTCTCTGTCACTCTCACTCTATTCCTCTCTTCATCCCCTCACCACTCCGCTTCCGTCTCTCTTGCCCTGTTCTCTGGAAACGAGGAAATCTCCTGAAGGAATAGTGAGCTCATTCCGATCACGTCGGGCTGGCTTGCCTTCATTGATGAAACAGTTTTATTGTTTTAGCCGATGCTGACAAAGCGTTTCTTGACAGAATGCTTCAAAAATTGTATTAAAATCATAGGTCTTCAATAAGTAACATGACACAATAATAGTTTATCAGTGACAGAATGCTTGAAAACTTGTACTAAGATAATAGGTTCTCAATCAATTTTATGACAGAATAATAGTTTATCAGGTCTGATGGTCTATCAGTTCTTGAAAGAATGCTTGAAAACTTGGATAAAAATTATAGGTTTTCAATCAATTTTATGACAGAACTAGCCGTCAGGCTCGCTTCGCTCGCCATATCCGTCTAGCCAGGTGGCTCAGCCCCCTGGACCCCCGACTGGATCGTCCAAGAATGAGATCAGCATGCTCGCTTCGCTCGCCTGCATTTTTCATTTGAGCATTTTTATCATATATGTTAGGACGATCCAGTCGGGTGTCCAGATTAAACGTCTGGCTAAACGGATATGGCGAGCGAAGCGAGCCTGACGGATAGTAACATAATATTCCCAGGAATAGCTCTGATTGAAATAGCAGTGCCCAATCAATTTTTCCACGATAAATGCATTTCAATCTTCAACTTGGTGCCAACCTAACTCAACTTAATGCCAACCTGACAAAATTATTAATTTAGTTACCAGTTAACAACTGTTTCGAAGAGGTACTCTCTCTATATTATAGTCATATATTAAACATATGTTATGGACATTTTTCAATTATAATTAAGAGAATAAGAATAAGAATATACATGCTAAAAGACGAACTTTAAACCCTTAAAAACCACCCTTAGAGTTGAAATATTGCCAAAAGATTTCTTAGTGCGCCTCTAAAGGGCCACTGAACATACCTACCAAATTTGAACGGTCCGGTAGATCTTTAGTTCTGCGAGTGAGTGAGTCAGTCAGTCAGTGAGTGAGTGCCATTACGCTTTTATATATATAGATAATAGATTATCAGGTCTGATAGTCTATCAAGAAGATTTTGATGATATAGATTATTCATCATAGATCAGCTGTCGAGTAGATTATCAATTGCATGCAATTAATATCTCAATGTAACTTGTTAAAAAGTCAGCTGTCGTGTGGACTATCAATTATTGCAAGCGATGAGGCATGCAATAATTGATAACTCAAAGTAGCATATTAGTATTTATTTTCTCCCGACCTTTCTCTGATTTCAACTCAGTAAGCTTTTAATGATTACGAGATTCATAGTTGTTTACAAGAAAATGTTGTCGATACAACAACTCAATCAGCCATTAGCTGTTTACACACCGATATCTCGCCGACACGACAGGACAGGACATGATTCACTCTGTTGGACAGTATTAGAGGAGACTGTGGTTTTTAACTGCGCGAGGTCTACTGTTCACAGAACTAATAGTAGATTATCAGGTCTGATGGTCTATCAGTTCTTTATTATTCATCATGAGATCTTGACATCATCAGATATATCTCTAGTTCATCACTCATTCAATATTATTATATTATTGTCGTAAGTTACATACATTTTTTGGACTTAAAATAGTGTGTGAATCAAGTTATTATTTACATAACCTCTAGACTGTGTATTCCAAATTAAGGTTTAAAGCAGTTTTGGGCGAATGCCTGTTGTTTTTACCTGCATTGTATCTATTGTCTATGAATAAATGAAATAGTTGACCGAACGAAGTGAGGTCTAAGATTCAAGTCGACGGTTTGGCATTTCTCTTAATGTTTAAATGTTTATATATTTATATGTTGGGCATTTACGGCGAAACGCGGTAATAGATTTTCATGAAATTTGACAGGTATGTTCCTTTTAAATTGCACGACGACGTATATACAAGGTTTTTGGAAATTTTGCATTTCAAGGATAATATAAAAGGAAAAAGGAGCCTCCTTCATACGCCAATGTTAGAGTAAAAATCAGACTATAGAACTATTATTCATCATAAATCAGCTAACAAGTGATTACACAAATGTGTGGAGAAGCCAGTCTATTACTGTATTTTTATAACGTCTATAGTTTCAATCAAAGACATTTAAGAGGTATGCCTCTTTAAGCTGGGTTCACACCAAAGTTATTAACAAAATGGTTATAACTTAATCCTTATAGATTCTATTAGATTGGAAGGAAGTTGAAAAACACATATGTTCATCATGTGTATGATAAGTTATGTTCAATCTAATATAAACTAAAAGGATTGAGCTATTAACATTTTTTTAATAAATTTGGTCTTTGGTTTCAATATTTGTTTTGCAGTCATGGTATGCGTGCCCATCAGTATCAATATTCTCACATTCGAAAAAACTAATTTGATAGGTGAATAAAAATAAACAAATGAACTAAATAATGCTGAAGAAATTATAATATTTCTGATTCTAAAAAATTAATTTTCATCAGATAGAAAGATCATCACAAAACTGGATGAATTATATCATATGGAAAACAAATTCAAACGTGAACTGAGTTTGTTAACATTTGAAACAGTTGACATCATTCTGGTACTTGTGGATGAGAATACTGCGTGAGGTCTACTGTTCACAGAACTACTAGTAATTTCAAGTTTTCAATAACTCAAGTGTCAAAATATCTTATGAAGTGAGTTGATGTATCAGTATAGCCATAGACATAAGATAGCACAAGAAGATATACCTTGGTAGAGGGCGTTCTTGGTCTAATTTTCACTTAAGTCAAATATAAATTTCAATTTGTATTTCAAATTTTTAAATTTATTAAATTGCCACAGTTGTAACGTTCATATCTCTGTTTCAGGTGAGAGACCAAGCATGTAGTCATGATTCCCAAGACATTCCTCATAAATCAATGGTGAGTTACATATTTTACTTTTCGGAAATTACTCATATTTTCTATCACAAGGTTACGGATTTCTTCCATGGGATGATTGAATAACTAACATTGAAGTCAACATTTTCTCACTGGATTTGAGATAGAGGATCAACCACATTAATAGCCTGATCTATAATGAGGTCCACGTTATAATGGCAGTGTTTGATCAGCGAGGGTATTGCTATCCTTGTATATCATTCACAAAGCTTATAGTGCTATGTCTTTCTCGCTTTGCTCTGTTGTCAGATCGTCTTTTAACAATGTAGAACTGATTATCAATTAACAAAATATTCCATCTCAATTATAAAAATTGATTATGGAATTATTAAAAAATTTGATTTCTTGCTTTATAAAATATAATTGATTATTTCAAACGAGAATGGACAGTTAATATTATCAATAATATGGACTCTTTTCTGCGCTGGGATCGTCATCTCAATGAATTATGCGGGAGAATGAGGAAGACCATCTACAAATTCAGGATTCTGAGGACACTGGTCGACAAGGGATGTCTAAAGCTGCGTACAGATATACGCGCCTCCAACCCGCTCCGCGCAAGCTCTGCCCTCGTTCCGCCATCGCTCTGCTATCGCTCCGCCCCCGATCTGCAGTCGCACCGATCATGAACGTTACGGGAGATGTTAGCTCTTCTCGCGTTCCACTCTTGCTCCCTGGTCGATCATCAATCGCTCTGCTCGAGTGACGTTCGGTTGCGGAGCAGAGCGAAAGTCTGTACACACCTTAAGAGTTATCTACTTCTCTATAGCACAGTCCCTCATGCTGTATGGGATTGTGAGATGGGGAGGTGCAAGCTTCATGCACATCGAACCGCTCCTCAGGGTACAGAAGTTGATCATGAGGGTCATCAACCAGAAGCCTCCACGCTATTCATCAGACCTGCTATTCAATGAGTTTGACGTGATGGATCCAAGACAGCTTTACTCCAAGGAGATACTATGCAGATTACACAAGAACCCAACAACATTTCAAACCAGAAACCACAACCACAACACCACATACAGGAATCTTCTCTTCACCAGTGTTGCAAGGAAGGCACTATACCAGAGACATTTCAATCATTTAGCACCAAAATTATATAATCTACTTCCTGCAAACTTTAAACAGATTAATCATCCTAGAAAGTTCAAAACAATAGTACACAATTGGTTGATGAGCAAAGGAAGACAGAACTTAGAAAACATCATTTCAAACAACAACTAACCACCTAATGACTTACTAAACACTAACTAATTAATAATACGCACAAAAAAATAACAAAACCTACTCTAGAACATGGTACGCCATAGTGGAGTAGGTAAATTTCCACACAGAAAAAACTAAACAAGTAGAGGACAAATTATAAGAATTTTTTGTAACTAACTATTGTATGTAAAGGTGCGTACAGACTTTCGCTCTGCTCCGCAACCGAACGTCACTCCAGCAGAGCGATTGATGATCGACCGGGGAGCAACAGTGGTTTGACCGGGGAACACGAGAAGATCTAACATCTTCCGTAACGTTCATGATGGGTGCGTGGGTGGAGCGACTGTGGTTCGATGGTGGTACGAGGGCGGTACGAGGGCGGTACGAGGGAGGAGCGTGCTCGGTGCGGGTTGGAAGCGCGAATGTGTACGAATGTGTACGCAGCATAATATTGTAATTTATCTAATATTTTGTGTAATTGATGTTGTAGTTCTACTTTTTTGGGGGAAATAAACATTTATTTATTTATTTATTTAATAAACCTGTATCAGCTACCGTCTATAGAATGCATTGACAAAAGACTGGGGATCGGAAACTTTATTCTCCTATCTTTCTTCACTGCCATTATAACGTGGGTCTCACTATAGTAGTTTTTTCGTGAATCTATGTGGCGCTGGTAGTCTCTCATACTGTGCCGTTCCTACACTCTCACCCCAACAAAACAGTAATAATAGACGGTAATCGGCTTGAGTTGACAAAAATCGCCTTGAAATTTGGTTTGCCTTGAGATATCTTTTAATGTTATCTTTTCTTTATGTTTATATTTTATCATAGATGGGATATTTTCTTATGCTACATGATTCTTTTCTCTCTGGTCGAAACAGTATTAACTTGTAATAATGACTGAATCTAGGAAAATATTCATAACATACGCCTTCAAATGATATCACAAATCAACGACAATAAACCATTATTTGGTCTCAGGATTCGATCTATTCGATCCATTGGATTTGAGAAAGGAACGTTGAATACCATTCAGCCCATCGTGCATGGATGACAGACGGTAGAGTTCAACCCAGATACAAATACAAATTCAACCCAGATTCCTGAACACTGACAAATATACAGATACAGATACAAATACAAATACAGATCCAACCCAGATTCTTCAAAGCTCGAGCAAACGAGCCGATCCAATCAGACAACAAACATTTCAGTCCACTTGCTTTCATGCAGTTTGCGAACCAGGATTAATTTGATTTCATCTCGATAGCTAGTCAAACTTCATGAGTTTTCAAAGTCCAAGTGAATTCTGTAATCGGTACAATGAATTCTGTAGTACTACAGTGAAGTCGACGTTATAAAGGCAGTGAAGAAAGATAGGAGAACAGCGTAGCCGATTCTCTGCCTTGCCACTTCTATGGAGGATAACTGATACCGACGTATCTGATGTGATATCGACTGTTCATTCTTGTTAAAAATGTTTTATTTGTCAAGAAACTATGTTTTTCCATGATCCAAATAATAAATTTTTAGTGTTGAGATTGAATATTTAGTTAATAAAATTGTATTTCTACATTAGGAAAAAAACATCCTGGTAACTTTTTGTGTAGTTGAGAAGTTGATATTGTTGTAATTATTCATATTGAATGAAAAAGACTAAGAAATTGTCAAAAAACCTCTGATTTATTGATAATTAGAAAGACCGGTTTCGGTTATTACACCATTGTCAATCTCTGATAAACTAAAACTAAATACAAGAGCAGCAGAATTTATACTAGTAGGCGTAGTTTTAGTTTGTACTTTTAGTACAAAATAAGAACCAAGAAAACATGTGTGAAAGATAATAAAACAAATATGTGAATGGAAAAACTATTGACTTTTTTCCATTTACATATTTGTTTTATTATCTTTCACACTTGTTTTCTTGGTTCTTATTTTGTATTAAAAGTTAATTTTATTATCATGGCGATTCTGTTGCTTAAGCCGCCATTTTGTCACACCGTTGAGGGGGGGAGACTGTCTAGCTAGGCCAATGGCAGGCGTTCATGCCCTCGACCAATAGCAGTACTCGCCTACTAGTATAAATTCTGCTGCTCTTGTATTTAGTTTTAGTTTATCAAAGATTGACAATGGTGTAATAACCGAAACCGGTCTTTCTAATTATCAATAAATCAGTGGTTTTTTGACAATTTCTTAGTCGTTTTCATTCAATATTCATCCTGGTAACATTGCAGAGCTAGAGAAGGATAGCGCTATCTGCTTTGTCGAATGATAGACAAGGATAGCAACATCAATGTTTATTTATTTATTTATTCGTGGACAGAATCACAGATCATATAAATACGATTGGGAAGGAACAACAGCCTTGGCCCGAATCTATTCCATTCCCAAATTTTGATAAATTAATAAAATTTTAATCAAATACTGCCTTTATAACGTAGAATATATTGTCAGGAATGCATTCCGGACCGGCAATTAGGAGGTACTGGGTTCGACTCCCGGGCTGACAAATAATTTCTGTATAGTGCGCTCATTGAATTTCGTCTAGCTGTTTACCCTATTGTCAATATTTGCAGTAGCAGAAGTCTCCGGGGTGATTTACAGCATTGAATTGGGATTTTCGTTTAATAATAAACGAAATAATAAACACAGAAAAAGAGCCTTAGAGGCATGGCTGAAATTGAATTATTTCCAATCGTTGACTTTTATAAACTAATCAACTTCATATTATAAATTATATTTTCGAACGAACACTTCATGCGCTAAATTCAAGTTTATATATTACATCCCTGATTAAGCTGATTTACAACTCACACTGGCGCACAAGTCGTGGTATTCCAGTTAATCCTAAAAAATGTTGGGGGAAGAATGTTAAATTTACTCCTATAAATATAGAATAAAATTGAATTTTTGGTCATTTATTATTTATATTTCTACCTGTAAATAAAGGAAATCAATGGATAAATCTAGCAATAATAGTGAATACTGCTCCTATGGAAAGGACGTAGAATCTTCCTTTTGCCGGTGTTTTTGCCTCACCTACTTTACTTATGCATGTGAACATAAATTTAATCTTCATTTTATAACTATTATTTTTATAATATGAAGGATATCAAATGATATCGTTATTATATCTAATTGAATAAATTTATGTATCTTGGTTAAAGTGCAGTAGCATAAACTTATATTTATTTTTTGTAAAGCTTTTTTGTATTTTTTTTGGAAAATTCATTCATTCAATAATGATTATTCATTGATTAACATTTGAACAAATGCAACAACCGACAATAACCAATAATATTTATGGAAAAAGATCTCTGCTCTACATAATACCTTTCCTTTTCAACAAACTACCTGCAAACATAAGAGACTACTCAAAAACGGATGTAATGATCTATGTAATAAACAATCCCAACTTGATTTCAACCCAGTAAAATCGAAATGAGAATAAAACACAGTGATAATAGTACTCTAAATTCTGAAATAAACAATAAATATTTATTATCATTATTTGAATAATAATTTCTAATAGGCCTGCGTACGATGAATTTTCTTTTTCATCTTTCAAATAGCCTATTCCGCTGGTTTTAAATTATTATAATTATATATGTTGTAAAGTCACTGCCGCCAGCCTGAACGACTAATAATCTAGTATATTGATATTGTATAAAATACTTCCTACTTTATTTCTCCTTTTATTCCTTTTAGTTCTTAATTAACTCTTATTTATCATGCTTATAATAATGTTATTTATTAACTCTATTACTTTTATTTCTGATTATTATGTTCTTTTTTATTTTCTCATTATTATTGTAATTCCTTTTTTTCATTTCTTGTATTCACGACAAATAGCCTAATTTTATTTTATTTGTACTTTATTTTAATTTAAAGTTGTGAAAATTTTGTTTTGATATGGCACCTGCTGAAAAACCCATGGGTTTAGCAGGACCCAAAATTGTAAAAAAATTATTTTCCAAAAATTGAAAAACCCATGGGTTTAGCAGGACCCAACATTGTAAAAAATTATTTTCCAATAAAATTGAAATTGAATTGAAAAACCGATCCATTTCCATCTGAAAAGTAGAGTGTAGGTGATGGGTAGTATCGTTAGAAAAGGATAGAACTATCTGCTATGTCTAAAGACAGATGAAGACAGCAAACCAAAGTTAATCAGATGCTGACTTTCTAGCTTGAATCACATTCAGTTACTTGGGGACGTGTTATTTTAGATTTGATGTCTTCAATCCGTGATCTACTTGAGACACGATTCTCCTATTTTGAAAGTTGAAAGGCGTCATGAGGCACGGACATGAGGAACGTGACGTAAAGTTGTGAGGACTGGTCACCTACAGACGTGACGTCAGGTATCAGGATACGTGACACTGCCTTCTTCTGAGATTGACTTTTATCAACAAACTTTTGTCTTCGCCTGTAGGCTACTTCTTCCTCATTTCTGGAATTCCAGATCTCTCTTGGAAATCACAAGATTGCTTCCCGCTTCAAAGTGTAACGTTATATTTTGAATTTCGTTCCAATCTTCATCAAAAATTCCTAATAAACAGAATATTTTCTGGATTAAAAATTCTGTGAAGTGAACAACTACAAGACTTAACATATTCTTGACTATGTTTAACCTTATCTGAATATTTGGGAGAGGAATAGCACAAGGTTACCTTATTGTTGATCTCTTTTGAGAGTAGGTTTGAGACTCTTCAATCACCTTCCTCAAGAAATAAGAAATTTCCCGTTTTTGAAGTTTGAAGATGCACTTTACAATTTTCTAGTCAAAAATCCCTTTTACAGCTTGAAAGAGTACTATGAGAAGTGAATATTTGAATGTATTATGACTTTTAAAAAATGTATACTTTGATGTTATTATGACTTATATTGTATAGAAATATATTAAGATGTAATTGAATATTATAAATATCTTGACAATGTCTCATGCAATCGTGTAATTGTTCTTGGGCAAATAAAAATATTCTATTCTATTCTTTTCTCTATGGGGCTACTTGTAATATAAATATAAAGAAAAATAAAGATCTCAGTAGCCTACTCTTTTCGAATTATTTTATCACAACATTTTTCGGACATTGATGCCATTTTCAAGTGATATGAAGTAAATAAATAAATAATACTGCTGATTTTGATCATATGTGATCATATGTGTGTATTCTTTTCTCTATGGGGCTACTTGTAATATAAATATATATATTATTTTATCACAACATTTTTCGGACATTGATGCCATTTTCAAGTGATATGAAGTAAATAAATAAATAATACTGCTGGAAGATTCTTATTTTGATCATATGTGATCATATGTGTGTATTCTTTTCTCTATGGGGCTACTTGTAATATAAATATAAAGAAAAATAAAGATCTCAGTAGCCTACTCTTTTCGAATTATTTTATCACAACATTTTTCGGACATTGATGCCATTTTCAAGTGATATGAAGTAAATAAATTAATACTGCTGGAAGATTCTTATTTTGATCATATGTGAGTGTATTCATATGTTTTATGAACTAGGACTGTAAATTTTGGGTTTAAATTCGCATGATTCTATCAAAAATGGGGTTATTGGTGTCTGATTGGATTAAGTTTATTATTTTATCTCTGTTTAATTTTGCTGCTTTATAAATATGATATTCTCCTTTGACATTCAGTTTTCCACTTCTATTACCATGATTTAGTATTTTCATATTGGAATTTATATCTGTAAAATTATGGCCTGAATCTATCAAGTGTTCAGCAAATGCCGACTTTTGTGTATAGTTTTCAGATTTTAGTGCTTGGATATGTTCTCGAGACCTGATATGGAGATTTCTATCCGTTTGTCCGATATAGAATTTGTCGCAATCAAATATAGAAATTTCCATATCAGGTTTCGAGAACATATCCAAGCACTAAAATCTAAAAACTATACACAAAAGTCGGCATTTGCTGAACACTTGATAGATTCAGGCCATAATTTTACAGATATAAATTCCAATATAAAAATACTAAATTATGATGATAAAAGTGGAAAACTGAATGTCAAAGAAGAATTTCATATTTATGAAGCAGCAAAATTAAACAGAAATAAAATAATAAACTTGATCCAATAAGACACAAATGACCCCATTTTTGATAGAATCATGCGAATTTAAACCCAAAATTTACAGTCCTAGTTCATAAAAACATATGAATACACTAACATATTATCAAAATAAGAATCTTCCAGCAGTATTTATTTATTCACTTCATATCAGTTGAAAATGGCATCAATGTCCGAAACATGTTGTGATTAAATATTTCGAAAAGGCTACTGAGACTTTTATTTTTCTTTATATTTATACCTTATTGTCTTCTCTCTCTATCATTATGATGATGTACTTATTGTATCAATCAATGAAGAATAAAGAATATCGTAAAATATGAAAAATCATGTTTTTGAACTCATGGGACCTTGAAACGTATAGAAAACATTGAATTGGGGTACCTTAATTTTTTTTGCAAAGCAATACTTCCCTCACATAGGTAAGGCGAGGAAAGTAAAATACTGTTAAATTGAAAAATTTACTGTAGAATTAGGGGTATCACTTCTTTAACTCCTATCTTCTCAGACTACTCTATAGTGAGATACATGTTTTGTAGTCAAAATCTGACTTTTATTGGTAGATAGAAGATATAACATAATAAGAAAGATATGAGATATAGAAAAGATGAAAATAAATTGATAGTTGCATTTGTTCAAATGCTAATTAATGAATAATCATTGTTGAACGAGAATCCCAATTAAATGCTGTAATTCACCCCGAGGACTTCTGCTACTGCAAATATTGTCAACAGGGTAAACAGCTGAATGGAAATTCGATGAGCGCTACTATACAAAAATTATTTGTCAGCCTAGGAAAATAATATAAGATACTCGCTTCGCTCGCCATATCCGTCTAGCCATGGGGCTCCGCCCCCGACTGGGTCGTCCAAGAATGAGATCAGCAGGCTCGCTTCGCTCGCCTGTATTTTTCATTTGAGCAGTTTTATCATATGTTGGGACGATCCAGTCGGGGGTCCAGACTAAACGTCTGGCTAAACGGATATGGCGAGCGAAGCGAGCCTGACGGCTAGTAATATTATATAATATCAGGAATAGCTCTGATCGAAGTAGCAGTGCCCAATCAATTTTTCCGCGATAAATGCATTTAAATCTTCAACTTGGTGCCAACCTAACAAAGTCAACTCAACTTAATGCCAACCTGACAAAATTATTAATTTAGTTACCAGTTAACAAATGTTTCGAAGAGGTACTCTCTCTAGATTATAGTTCTATATTAACATATTATGGTATGGCCTTTTTTCAATTATAATTAAGAGAATAAGAAGAATATACATGCTAAAAGACGAACTTTAAACCCTTAAAAACCAGCCTTGAAGTTAAAGTATTGCCAAAAGATTTCTTAGTGCGCCTCTAAAGGGCCAACTGAACATACCTACCAAATTTGAACGTTTTTGGTCTGGTAGATTTTTAGTTCTGCGAGTGAGTGAGTGAGTGAGTGAGTCAGTCAGTCAGTCAGTCAGTGAGTGAGTGAGTGCCATTTCGCTTTTATATATAGATCATCATATCGGAAACAAATTCCGATGAATTGCTACTATTAAGTCTACAATCTGTAATTCTGCCAATTTCAATGCAATTCTTTATCATTCTTCTGTATCCAATACCGCATTCCTTTCTTGGAGCATATTTGAAAAAGGTCTGAAACATCCCTTCATTACAACATTCTGTCCAAATCATCCCTAACAAAAGAAGAAAAGCACTCTAAAAATCCTTCCATCCCCTCACAACTAGATGAAGCATTCTTCAGTGTGAAGAGCAAATCAATTGTAGAACTTGGAAAAATCCAACCAGAGACACGCGTTCTATGAGATGAAAAGCAGGGTGAATAGAAGGGGAATAAAAGGGGAAATTCATAAATCAGTAAGGGAATACCAGCACGAATTTACCAGCTCAATCTCGACAGGCAATCTGTGTATATTGGAATCTCTCACATACAGATTCAGTCATGCATTCCTCCACGTATACAATAATCTCAGGCTCTTTATTAGTTCGCTCATGTTCCTGCGCTATTCCAAATTCCATACTAAGGGTATGGAATATTCTTTTCTTTGCATTGTTCACCTCATGAACGTGAGCACATATTCCAATTTCCTCAGAACCTTCCCTGGAAGCGAAATGAGGAACGGTTTAGGGATTGCTTAATATTTTGTCAATGGAGTTTTCCTCATTCCAAGCTGCGTTCTGTACGTGAACTTATATCAACAATCATTTATTGGTTTCCTATATTGTAGAGTTATTGCACAAATAAGAGTGGTTTCAGTTTCTGAATGAGAGAAAAGAAAACTTATACATTCGTTTTGTCTTTTTTCTTTAGGGTTACTTTTAATGAATAAAAATATGAATCTTAGTGCCCTTTCAAATTATTTTGTCACAACAAAATGCATGTTTTTGATGTATTCATTATATTGTGACAAAATAATTTGAAAAGGTACTGAGATTTATATTCGTTTCATTCCATGAAGATTGCTTTATTCTATGACTAGCAGATAGCCCGAGCTCCAGAAGAGCCTATTTTAAAACTTGACAAACTGAAAACTTGACGTAATGGAATTTTGAACAATTGAAAGTGGGCCTATAACCATCCTCGGTTAATTAAGAATCTATATGCGAAATTTCAAGTTAATCAGTCCAGTAGTTCAGACGTGATGATGCGTCATTCGTGAATTTCCGATTCCGCACGTGTATAAGCCAGTTCTTTCCTTTATTGCATTATAGATTAGAGTTATTCCATTTTAAATCTTTTATCTTGAAGTTCAAATTCGGGATTCGAAATTTATAGTCAGGATATTAGCCCAACACCCTAAATTTCCAATAAATTGATACTCCACAACAAACGATCAAGCTAAGCTCTATTATATACGTTCTACGACAACCTATATTGCTTCAATCTTTTTTCCCAGAGAATTTTAAAAGTTATCATACTCATGTACGGGTTTATTAAGATCATTCATTCACATATAAAAATCTATTTATACTTCACAACAAATTTCGGCTTGCTCTGTATACAAAAAATTTCCATTACATAATTTATTTCTCAACGGATTTTCAAATCAATTCATACTCAGCTATGATTGTTCATAACTTATCATAATTACTTGTTTATTTATACTAGCAGGTCACCCATGCTCCGCAAAGGTCCAATTGAGAACTTGACAAACTGGAAACTTGACGTACAGTTCTGAAATCTTGAAGAATTTGAAATAGGCCTCGAACCATCCTCGGTAGTTTGAGAATCTATATAATATGCAAAATTTCAAGTTAATCAGTCCAGTTGCTCAGACGTGATGATGCGTCATTCCTGAATGTATAAGCCAATATTCTTCTCTTCATTATATTATAGGAATATAATATTATAGTATATGTATATGATGACAATGGTAGAGACGATATGCAGTGCTGGAAAAGGATGACATTGAATTTATTCACGATATTTTATTGGTGGATAGATAATTCTGAAGTATAGAATAATAAATTCTGAAGTAGCTGAGAGAAATTATTCAATTTGGCTACTTGTTGACTAATTTTCCATATGCTAAACGTCATACTAAATCTCTCCGAATGCAAATGTAGTGATCCCGAGAATATTCGTCCGCAAATTTGAAGCTATGATTTACGACTCGAATGCTGAGTTTGCAAATTATCACTGAATGACGTCAGAGCCGAATCTGGCAGTCAGATGTAATTAACGCTAATTTCGATCAATTTTCCATCGGATGTCCTCCTCCCACTCCTATTCCCACCATATATCGTTCTCACTCACTCCTTTGGATGAGATATCTTATAACTGAGATGTCAAGGACCGATATATGATGAATATATCTGTTTCACTCTCTCCTGTGGATGAATTTTCTTACAACTGAGATGTCAAGAGCCGAAGAATCGATAAATGTCTCATATATGACTAATATATGCTGATATATGTCTAATCTACCGGTCTCACTCATTCCTGTGGATGGAAAGGAAAGAGAAGGACCGATATATGATGGATATATCTGTTTCACTTTCTCCTGTGGATGAATTCTCTTACAACTGAGATGTCAAGAACCGATATATATATATATATATATATATATATATATATATATATATATATATATATATATATATATATGTCTAATCTAGCGGTCTTGCTCATCCCTGTGAATGGAAAGGAAAGTAAAGGACAGATATATGGTGAATATATCTGTTTCACTCCCTCTTGTGGATGAATTTTCTCACAACTGAGATGTCAAGAACCGATATATATGTCTAATCTACCGGTCTCACTCATTCCTGTGAATGGAGAGAAAAGTAAAGGACAGATATATGGTGAATATATATCTGTTTCACTCCCTCCTGTGGATGAATATTTACCTCTGACTGAGATGTAAAGGACCGACAAGACTGATCACCCGGTCTCATTCACTCCTGTGAAAATGTAAAGGAAAGTAAAGGACAGATGGTGAATATATCAGTCTCATTCACTCCTTTGGATGAATTTCTGATGACGTGAAGGACGATCTTCATCATCAATTCATTGGATGAATAATTCTGCGCAACCCACACGTTTTCGAGTTGATCCATGTGGTTATGGAGAGTGTCCAAGGAAAGATGAACGGAAAAAGAGATATCATGGTGACATCTCAAGTCTCAACTGTGAAATTCTCTTTGGGAATGACAGAGTTTGAAAGTCAGAGACTGTCCGCTCCAAACTCAAATTTCATGTTGTCAGAAAACTGAGAAACCTGAGAGATCAAACCAATGAGGGGACAGGGGACTTTAAACTTTAAAGTTTATCCATCCTCTCATTGTCATCATGATATGCATTTTTTTCTACTTCTTCTCCTGTCTTGTTGTTGTTGTTCTTCTTCTTCTCTTCTCCTGTCTTGTTGTTGTTATTCTTCTTCTTCTTCTTCTTCTCTTCTTCTTCTTCTTCTTCTCTTCTTCTTCTTCTTCTTCTTCTTCTTCTTCTTCTTCTTCTTCTTCTTCTTCTTCTTCTTCTTCTTCTTCTTCTTGTTTTAAATACATAATTCAAATATTTCCTATTTTAGTGATAATAATGTGAAATGTCTCTCCTATGTTTGGTTTTGAAGCATCTAAATTTGAGAATCTGCTTTGTAAAAATAATTGAGAACTGAAAATTTTGTGAAGACTTTACAAGACTTAGCCTATTTCGGACTATGTGTAACCTCATCTAAATTCGGGAGAGGAATAGCACAAGGTTACCTTATTTTTTCTCTTCCTATCATTTTTGATGATGTACAATTTATTGTATGAATCAATTCTAATGTTGTTGTCGTCATATATTTTGGTCAGAATAAAATCCTTAGCAGGAAATAGAATGGATCATGTTATTGAAGCTTGAAGTACAACGAATGATATGATTATATTTTAGCCATTTGAAATACGTAGGTCCGCCATTTTGTGTGACATCGGTTCCTCCATTTCGTGTATTCAACCAAAAATTCTCAAGCTAATCAGGAACAAGCATTTCGACCAATCACTGAATGGCAACTCCTAGTGAGGAGTCCATCACTTTCTCCAATATTGAAGCTCCTGATTGGTTCTTGTGGAGAACGATTGTTTGATTGATTGATTGATTGAACGATAGCAGAATTCATTCATAAAACTGTAACCAAATTATCAATAGTCATGGAAAAATAATGAAATTTTATCAATTGATATGAAAAGTCTACAGATATCCATCAATTCATGAGGGTTCATCAATTTAATGTTATATATGAAACGGATTTTAGAATTAAAGCTCGTTTTCCGGTAATTCCTCAAAATTATATTTTTAATATGTGAACTTTTCCTATTTTGGTTATAATAATGTGAAATATTTCTTCTATGTTTAGTTTTGAAGCATCTAAATTTGAAAATCTATTTTGTGAAAATACTTGAGGACTGAAAATTTTGTGAATTAAAGAACTACAAAACTTAACCTATCTCGGACTATGTGTCATCTAAATTTGGGAGAGGAATAGCACAAGGTTACCTTATTTTCCCTCTCCCTATCACTTTAATAATGTGCTTATTCTAGAAATGAATGAATGAATGATCACTACATATCAGTGCAAATGTACCAAATCAGTACTACAAATGTATCAAATTCAAATCCAACGATAGTGAGCCGCACGAAAATAGTCCGATGTAAACTGGAACAGAAGAGTGCAACGTTGCCAAATGAGAATAAATTAATCAATGTGGTCCACAACTGATTATGGATGAGAATTAATCAATATTTTTATGATACACCTGACGAATTGGAAACGTTATTTGGTGCAGTAGGGTGATGGTGAGGATGCAAGGATAGTATATACTATTCTTGGTGAGGAAGTAGTCAGCCGTTGGAGAATTGGAAAATTCTTTATTAAGCAGAGTTAGGACTTCTAAGTCCTCTCTATCACTCAACCTCGAGTGAGTAACAACATGTTATACGTGAACCTCATTATAATAATGTAACACTAAACGAAACTGATATCTCGATTTTTAATAAAGATGAGGTTTGACAAAATCTCGTTTTCTCATTCTATATGAGTAATCACCTTCACAAATTTTTAGGAAGTTTTTATAAATCAGTGGTTTACAATACGATGTGGAAAAGATAGCAGGATATTCCATAGATTGTACTAGTAGTTCTGTGAACAGTAGACCTCGCGCTCAGTAAGTTACATTGACCTGTTGATATATGTTTTCTCAAAAATTATTAAATAATTTATCAATTTAAAATGTCTAGAAAAAATCCTAAATAAATATAGAGCTTTCTGTCCTATCGTACCGTGACGTGTCGTCCCGGAATGTGAGTGTGAGCGCTGTTATCAGGTCTGGCTGCAACTGTCTACAACGTTGATGGAAAGATGAATTTTCAAGATGTTCGATGTTTTTGAACGGGTAGTATCATAGTCAACTGTTTACTAACGTTGATGGAAAGACACATTTTCAAGATGTTCGATGTTTTTGAACGAGTAGTATTATAGTCCACTGGACAGCTGATTTATGATGAATAATAATTCTATAGTCTGATTTTCACGGTAATATTGGCGTATGAAGGAGGCTCTTTTTCCCTTTTACATTATACTTGAAATGCAAAATTTCCAAAACCTTGAATATACGTCGACGCGTAATTAAAAAGGGAACATACCTGTCAAATTTCATGAAAATCGATTACCGCGTTTCGCCGTAAATGCGCACAAACATAAAAACATATAAACATTTAGAGAAATGCTAAACCGTCGACTTGAATCTTAGACCTCACTTCGCTCGGTCAAAAATTCATTTAAAATTGAGAAGTTTTGTATGAAATTTTGGTGTTGTGTATCAAGTTGAGATGATACTGTATCATATCGTGTTAGTACTGTATCATGTGTGTTGATACAGTAGGCTATCATTTTGTGGTGATACTGTATCATTTATGGTGATCCCATGAAGAAAATATAGCATGAGAAGATATCCCATGGTTTGTAAAATACATTCAAATTTAGGATGTTTTGTATCAAATGTTGGTGTTGTGTATCAAGTTGAGATGATACTGTGTTATTGATACACAACAACAAAATTTGCTACAAAACTTCCTAACTTTGAATGGATTTCACAAACCATGGGATATCTTCTTATGCTATCCTTTCTCTATGATAGAGTCACTTTCAATTCCATAATTCTATCCCATTCAAAAAAGAGATTTCTGATTTCAAGATGTCAGGTAACATAGAATCAGAACATACAGTTGAATAAAAAAATCCGGTATGACAGAATAGAAATTCAAAACAGTATTTTTCTTCGTGATCAACTCAGATTACCTCTTGCAAATATTCCCTCATTCATAACTAACAACTTACAGGAACCTGGGAACCACAAGTAGGGTAAGTTAAACTTTGACTCGGTAAACTACCTCAGATATCTTCATACCAACTTCACGGCTGTCAACAGAGAGGGTTTTTGATGGTACTAATATAATTTGAGTGATGAGTGATGTCATTTGACTCCGTTGGTAAGCCTGGTCAAAGCTTGAAATTTCCTTTGATCAGGTTTACCAACTGAGGGAAGGAATGTTGTACCAAATACTCCTCCGCCTCAAATGTAGTCCCCTTAAACTTAGAGAGTGGCTCTATGCAAGTAAGGCATGTTTGCATATATATGAACGTATATACGTTTTAGAGCCTACCTGGATATCTATATGACTGAAGCCTTCCTTACACTGAGTATGTAGAGTAGTAGTGTGCTTACGTTTGAGTTAATGTTGCCTTCTCTAACGGCTCTCTCCTTCTCTAACAAGGAGAGATACTGAGGTATCTCTCTCCTTCTCCAACAAGGAGAGATACTGACGTATCTCTCTCTTTCCCTGACAAGAAGAGATACTGAGGTATCTCTCCTTCTCCAACAAAGAGAGACACTGAGGTATCTCTCTCCTTCTCCAACAAGGAGAAATACTCAGGTATCTCTCTCTCCTTCTCCATCAAGGATACTGACGTATTGCTTACGTTTGAGTTAATGTTGCCTTCTCTAACGGCTCTCTCCTTCTCTAACAAGGAGAGATACTCAGGTATCTCTCTCCTTCTCTAACAAGGAGAAATACTCAGGTATCTCTCTCTCCTCCTCCATCAAGGAGAGATACTGACGTATCTCTCTCTTTCACTGACAAGAAGAGAGACACTGAGGTATCTCTCTCCTTCTCTAACAAGGAGAGATACTAAGATATCTCTCTCCTCCTCCAACAAGGAATGATACCGAGGTATCTCTCTCCTCTTCTAACAAGGAGAGTAGAGGTCGTTAGAGTCTGTTGATGTTTAGTGCTTGGAACGCAACTGTACAGAGCTCTTGTCTCTGGGTATGTGCATCCTTGTATGTGACAACACACCTTTAATTAGTGGGATTGACATTTGATATATTTGGGGAGATGGGTATCATCCAACAAAGCTAACTAATATTAAAGTCAACCGCGCGAAAATAGGCCGCCGGTGGTACATGGAAATACGAACGTCTTTCCATGAAAAAATTCGTAATAATAGTAGTGTTTGATTAGCAATGGTATTGCTATCATTCATTCATTTAGTGTAAGAAATACTACAATCATAATATAATTATGACATTGAAGGAATAACTAGGCTGAGCCTATACTATTTCTCTTCAAAAATTTTGATAAAAAGGTGATGTTGTCGAAAGGTTGAGATTATGATATCACGCACTGGTTCGTCACTTGATTTTTGGTCCAGGAATAATGATTTGAAGATTTCGATTTTTGAAGATTGATATAATACTTTAAATGAATCACAAGAATAGAGAACTTGAAAAAGATTGTACTTATTTCAAAAATTTGAAAACATAATCACAAACCTACCAACTATTAGTAACCCTTAGTCTACCCTTGTCTATCATTCAACAAAGCGGATAGTGCTGTGTCTTTCTCGCTTTGCTCTGTTGCCAGATCGTCTTTTAATGATATAGAATTTATAATTGATTAAAAAAAATCATCTTTTTTATGAAAATATTGAAAAATATAATTTCTTGCTTAATAAAATATAACTTAATTGATTATTTTAAACAAGAATGAACAGTTAATATTACATTGATAAACGTGTATCAGCTACCGTTTATAGAAGGAATTGATAAAACGAAGTTCGGCAACATTAGAAGAATATAATTTCTTGCTTAATAAAATATAATTGATTATTTTAAACGAGAATGAACCGTTAATATTATACATCAATAAACCTGTATCAGCTACCGTCTATAGAAGGCAATGACAAGACAGAGGTTTGGCAACATTGTTCTTTTATCTTTCTAACTGCCATTATAACGTGGACCTCACTATGGAATTATCATTATTATCAATATCTGATGAACTGAAATCGAAGTGAAGAGCAGCAGTATTTTACTGACGGCCGAGCACCGTTGTTGTTGAAAGCTGTAGCTGTGACCTAGCAAGGTTAACATCTATTGTGAGGTTCACGTTATAATGGCAGTTGAGAAAGATAGGAGAACAACGTTGCCGATCCTCTGTCTTGTCAATGCCTTCTGTAGACGGTAGCTGATACAGGTATATTGATGTAATATCAACTGTACATTCTCATTTAAAATATTCAATTATAATTTATCAATGAAGAAATTATATTTTTCAATAAATTCATAATGAATTTTCATAATTAAGATGAAATATTTTGTCAATTAATTATTAATTCTACATAAAAAGACGATGTGGCAACAAAGCAAAGCTAGAAAGAGATAGCGCTATATGCTTTGTCGAATGATAGACAAGGATAGCAATACGATTGCTAACCAAACACTGCCATTGTCTCGGCCAATGGCAGGCCTTCACCTTGATAGGTCACGGCTTTCACCAATAACGGTTCTCGGCCGTTACTATCAATACTGTCGCTCTCCACTTTATTCATAGTTTAACAGAGTTCGATAATTGTGTAACAAACGAAACCAGAATCACGATCTTCAATAAATGTGTTTTGTTTTGTTTTGTTTTTAATATTTTCCCAGAGACTCTTAACAGAGTATGAGAATTGTCAAACAGAAATGCTAAGAAAAAAACTTTCAATAAGTAAATATTCTGATGACACATATCTTTATTTATTTATTATTTATTTATTTATTTATTTATTCATTTATTTATTTATTTATTTATTTATTTATTTATTTATTTATTTATTTATTTATTTATTTATTTATTTATTTATTTATTTATTATTTATTATTTATTTATTTATTTTTTATTTATTTATTTATTTATTTATTTATTTATTTATTTATTTATTTATGAAAAACATGGAAGCATACAGACAAGAAACCTTGTTTTTTCTTCTACAAACTCAAGACTCGGATCAATTCCAGTTGTGAATCTGTTTTTTATCGGATATAACGAATTCAACGCTCTGTTATTGAATAAGTGGAGTAGGTGTCTGCTGATCAAACATTGAATTGAAAACAGATGTCAACCGAGTAAATTGAGTCAGTAATCATCTATCAACAACTTGTTCTCAAGAAAGGAATACAAAGAATGGATTACAAACTCTTGATCTCAAGAATGTAATACAAAGAAGGCAGCACAAAGAATAATTCTTATAAGAAATGCGGCCGTCTGCTAACAAGCGGGAGAAATGAAAACCTTCCTTCGGTTTCGGAAGGAAAGTCGAGCTCCATATTTTAAGAGAATGCAGAAACATCAAAGAAATGCGAATTGAAGTCATTAGGGACCGAGAAAGACGTTGGATTATAAAGACGTTTTTTCTTAGCGCAAATTCGTTGACGAAAGTGGAAGAGTCCTTCTTGTAGTTGCTGTGGAAAGTTCAAGATTTTTCGGTTCAAATGTTGTAACATCTTAAATCTGGGTAGATGAAAAGCCCTAATAGAAATAGTAATAGGTCTAAAAATAAAGTAATTGGCTAATATCGCCAAGCAGATAATAATCAAGATAAGATAGCATCAGCTTGTTCTGGCTAAATGGTACAAGAACTTAAAAAGGATTTGAAGAAAGTTTACTACTCATAAATATATTATTTATAAAATATTTGAAGATTGAGGTTATGTAGAAGTATTCACGGGTCGGTGACCTAGAGATCGATCAAACCGAAGAACGTAGAATCTGACCAAAACCCCTTGGCAGAGCTTTATTGCATTCAGACGGTGTGCAATGTGAGAAAACACCCGTCCACGTGGCTAATTATTAGTTAGCATGGAATTAATATTAATATATATAATATTAACTAGCATGCAAAGAGCATAAATATAAAACCAAATAAAAATAATTTAATGTATTCAGGAAATAAGAGTTACCAGGCGCATGAATACCTAATAAAAATTTGCATGCACCAATAGTAAAACGGCAGTTAATGGGCGGCAACTGTAGGCCGATTCAAAAATATTTATATATATTTATATAATTGTAGTAGATTTCTGCTGATCAAACAGTGAATTGAAAACAGATGTCAACTGAGTAAATTGAGTCAGTAATCATCTATCAACAACTTGTTCTCAAGAAAGGAATACAAAGAATGGATTACAAACTCTTGATCTGAAGAATGTAATACAAAGAAGGCAGCACAAAGAATAATTCTTATAAGAAATGCGGCCGTCTGCTAACAAGCGGGAGAAATGAAAACCTTCCTTCGGTTTCGGAAGGAAAGTCGAGCTCCATATTTTAAGAGAATGCAGAAACATCAAAGAAATGCGAATTGAAGTCATTAGGGACCGAAAAAGACGTTGAGTTATAAAGACTTTTTTTTTAGTGCAAATTCGTTGACGAAAGTGGAAGAGTCCTTCTTGTAGTCGCTGTGGAAAATTCAAGATTTTTCGGTTCAAATGTTGTAACATCTTAAATCTGGGTAGATGAAAAGCCCTAACAGAAATAGTAATAGGTCTAAAAATAAAGTAATTGGCTAATATCGCCAAGCAGATAATAATCAAGATAAGATAGCATCAGCTTGTTCTGGCTAAATGGTACAAGAACTTAAAAAGGATTTGAAGAAAGTTTACTACTCATAAATAGATTATTTATAAAATATTTGAAGATTGAGGTTATGTAGAAGTATTCACGGATCGGTGACCTAGAGATCGATCAAACCGAAGAACGTAGAATCTGACCAAAACCCCTTGGCAGAGCTTTATTGCATTCAGACGGTGTGCAATGTGAAAAAACACCCGTCCACGTGGCTAATTATTAGTTAGCATGGAATTAATATTAATATATATAATATTAACTAGCATGCAAAGAGCATAAATATAAAACCAAATAAAAATAATTTAATGTATTCAGGAAATAAGAGTTACCAGGCGCATGAATACCTAATAAAAATTTGCATGCACCAATAGTAAAACGGCAGTTAATGGGCGGCAACTGTAGGCCGATTCAAAAATATTTATATATATTTATATAATTGTAGTAGATTTCGTGTAAAAATTTGTGTAATCTATGTTATCAATATGGCTCGAATGCAAAGAAATTATTAATCATATAATCTAAGCAATATTTTGGCATTCTTTGTAAGATCTATTTGAATTTAATGGCGGAGGATTGAGATATTTAAATTTTATGCTAATTTGAAAGTCGGAAAGAGGATCTGTAAAACTTGAGAAGGAAGAACCAGCACTCGCCAGCCAACTCGCCAGCCAGATGCCACCATAAGAGGACCCCAAATATTTTAGAGCGAAGTACCTTATCAATAATTTTGTAAAAATTTAAATTTAAAGTAAATTATTAATTTCTTAAAAGACTTCGTGATGCTATTGTGAAGCAGAAGTCATTTTTCATTTTTTTTATTAAATTTATAACCCCCTGGAGGAGACGATTCCGACTACCATATTCCCGGACCACATGGAGTTGGGTCGACATCGGCGGCTTACAAGAAGATTTTCGACACGTGAGTGATTAAATTTGAATTTAGTGATGGGCGCCCTAGTGCTTCGAAATAATCTGATGATCAAAGCTAGCTCGCCGAAAGGGTTATTATAAATTAAGAAATTAATAAGAGTAATACTTGCGCAAGTAAAAATTAGTATTAAAGGTATTTAATTGAAAGAAAAATATATAGATCAATATTTTAGAAATTTCTATTTAATCAAAGAAGTACGAAATCTAGGCTATCAAACGTATGCATACAATATTAATTTTTTGCAATACAATTTGCGATAATTTATCATAGTTCTAATTCACTAGATGAATGGCTCTACCTATTCCGTCAGGTGCCGAATCTTACACCCTGAGATAAAAATATATATTCGATACAAATAAATCTACTAAATACTAGAGATTTTAATATATAGATATATTTGGATTATTAGTGGCTAATTTATCAAGCTGATCTTAGAGCACATATTTTTGGTTGAATTATCCAAGTCGACAAGTATTAGCAAGTACATGTCACAGCTACATGCAAAAGAATGTATATGATTTCAAGATAAAGGCACATGGTAATGATTCGTGCCACAAATCTAGAATATAAAGTTTAGCCTGTGATATTTTTATTATTTCAAATATTGTTCTATTTTTTATATTATATTTTTTATCGCTCTATATATATTTTTTGCCTCGATTGATCTTTGCATTATTTGTGTAATATATGTGTGAAATTTTCATGGTGTGCAATTCATTTTATATTCCTCATCTCTATAGTATAAGTATCATTTATATATATATATTTATTATTATTGAATTACAAGAGTTATTGGAGAAGCCCATATCTAGGCCTATCAAGATTTTTTAAGACTGAATACTATTAGAAAACCACGCCCTAATTATATTAAATCTCATGCTTTACCGACTGATGCCAAGCAGGAGGCTAATCGTTATTTTAATATAAAGAATAACGTGACACAAAGACATGTCGTGCCAACGTGGGACTGATGATGAGAGCCAAGCTCATTGAATAATTACTTGAAATTAGGTCAATAACCATATTGAAAATTATAGATAACTTATACGAGTTGTGAGGAAAACTGGCGAAGGAATATTTGTATTACTTTTTGGGGAAACAAGAGCTTTAAATAGAGAGAAATTATATGTTTTAAAGAAAATTTTATATTATTAGTACTGTGAAAAATTACATGTTTATAGAGAGAGCTATTATATTTTATGGGCCTAAACTGCTAGTCAGAAATCAATGAATAGTATTATTATATTATAAGAGCTTAAGTAATAAATAGGTTACCTGGCTTGTAATGTCCATAGGCCTATCCTCATTTGTGTCCTTATTAATGCCTTGTTGGCCAAAACTTTCACTTTTTTAACAAACACTTGACACTTAATCCATTTTTAAAATATGAGTCTCTTTTCGTCCACGCAAAGTAAGGTAGCAGACACACTGCAGACGGCGATAGTAGCGGAGATCGACGCTGAGGGGGGCGCGATGGAGTCCAACGCCCAGATATCTTCAATCACCGCCAAGAATCCTGTGAACAGTAATAAACCGTTAAATGTCTCCCAAGAAGCAATAAGGAGGGTTATAGTAGAGGGGATGATCAAGTCATTTTCTAATAGTTTAGAAAAAACAATGACCACAGTAATGAAGAACTTAAAGGCGGAAATGAAGGAAATGCGGGAATCACTGAAGGATACATCGGTAAGAATGGGTAAGGAGACTGCGGAAAGAATAGATAACCTACCAGCACAAAACACTTCACAAATTCATGAAATAGCTACAAACAGGAACAATAGTCAACTTATTTCCATAAATAAACAACAGAATAGTAAATCTACACAAATAGCTCACCTAAATTCTGATATAAATCAAAACAAAGTACAACTTAATTCATTGGAGACAGCCGTTGGAGAACAGCAATTATTTTCATCTGAATTAAATGCCGAAGTAGTAGATAATGAAACAGAAGCTTCTAGTCATTGGAAACAGGCCCAAGAGAAGTTGGTACAACTTGAAAGTCAAATACATCAATTTCCGCACGAGAATATAGAGCCTATTCCCATAGCAACGTTTGATTCACTACACAGTTTCAATGAATTAGGCCGTTTTGACAATACAGACCGCTATCTCCAACCTAAAGAATTTATAGATCAGATAAAACTAGTTCAATCATTAACACCCACCTCTTGGAATTTTTGGCGTCTTCGTTTGACTAGTTTATTGATTGGCGAACCCCTGATGTTCTTTCGGAGTAGAGCCCATGAATTTACATCATTGGATGAGTTTGTAGCTGTCTTCCTGGAACAGTATTGGAGCAGAAGTAAACAGTTGGACGTGCTAGCGGACATTATATCATGCGATTTCAACCCTAACTTAGACGGTGCATGTACCACTTTCGTCACTGCCCTACAGTTTAAAAATTCTCAATTGAGCGAGCCCATTAATGAATCGGCATTAGCAAGTATTATTTTAAAGAAGCTACCGTATCAAGTTAGAATGGCACTCGCCACACAACCCATTACTGATTGTAAGCAGCTGATTAATCATTTATATGGCATACAGTCTGTGATGGCAATATCAAACCACCGTTCAGACCAGAGATACGCACAAATCAACATAACTCAAAATTTAATCAGTATAACAGCCAAAAATATGAACCGGTATCATATGATCGCTACCGATCTGCTCCCCAATTTAAACGCCGCTATAATCATAATCAAAATAACAGCTGGAATAATAGAAGTTTTCAGAATCGTCAAACAAACCATTATCCACAGCAAACCTATGAAAGAAAGTATTATTATGGCCGTGATCGATTTAACACAAATAATGATAACACTCAGAATAATTACGACAAAAATTACAAACCGCCACCTCATCAAATAAGTACAAACTACACATTAGAGCATGCGTCCAGATCAAATCACCAAAAAACACAGAACCCAACACCCAACAACCCGCCACCAGATATACAGAAAACTACAGCTAATAAACCAGGACTATATGATACCCCCGATATAACAAGCACAAGTTCAAATGAAACAAACCAAGAAAAGCAGGATATTTCAACGTCATACACCACATTCAGAAGTGGTCCACCGAAAATATTATTAGAAGAACAAAAGCCAATACCAGATAACCCACCACCAAAAACCAGCCGCAAGCATCAACCTCTATTCAGTATTCTGTTCCCCACCGAAGAGCAACCCGCCGAAGATCCATCACCACAGGTAGAGCAGCCCGCCCATCAAGAGACCGCCACCATACTACCCGCTTTGAAAGTCACACTCGCGCATCAAGAGACCGCCACAGAACCCATGCACCCGCACCAATGGACACCACCGAAGGAGACAAAGGACCCCAAAATTTTTGACCAAGAGGCTGACACCAGGGAGGACGGCATGCAGGACCGGAGGAGCGACCACCGTAAGGCCCGGAGACGGAGGCGCCCGAGGACACCGGACGGCCGACATCAGGACGGAGAGGACGGCATTCGGGAGAGGAGCATGCATCGTAAGGCCCGGAGGCGTAGAAAGCGAAGGAGGAACCGCGCGCGCCGATGGAGGCCGCATGCACGCTTCAAGAGGCCAAGGAGGATTCCGGACCGGCACCAAGGAGGACAGGAAGAGATCGCCGACGTCATGCATCCGCGGCACATACGTTTTAAGAGGGCCAATAAGAGATGTGACCGGCAAAATGGATCGAATGAATGGATTAAAACTGGAACCGATAAGACTACTATGATTGATTCGTGCATGGGCAACATAAAAGTGGACTACTTGTGGAGATTAATTAAGGATAAACGGTGTCTAGGAAGAGTGAAAGAAATAAGAAATAATGTGAATAAAATTGAAGTACCTGGCTATATGTTGAGTGATTATATTGTTAAAATGATGATAAATGTTTGGATATTGTGTGTAATGATAGTTATGGCTGTGATATTAATAAAATACTGTGTTGTAGATATGAGGGAAAATATTGTATTGTTGGTATTGAAAGAATCTAGTATTGATAATTGGAAAGTTAATATTATAAAAATGTTTATTGTTGTGGGCATAATGATTTATGACAAACTGAAATCAAGAATATTAAATGAGCATGAAAAGCAGGATGCATTAAGACTACAGGATAATTGGGAAAAGAATGGATTAAAAGAAACTACCATAAATGAAGCTTGGAATTATTTAAAAAGATATACCAGATACAAGGGCTTCAAATTTATGATGAAGATAAATTAATAATAGGACAGCCTCAACAATCACAAATGGAGAACAGATAACCCAACCAGCCTACAGTGTAGCTACAAGCAGAAAGCCCAAAGATACGGGAAAATCACAACATTTTCTACATGCTATATCGTCAAATTTGAAATAATATGATAAGAAATCAAGGAAAACATTATTATCAACCGATTACTAACCTTCCTTAATAAATTTAATATTGGTATAGGACCTCGTGGCAACAATCCAGTATTTTAATTCCTTCCAGCCGTTAGAAGCCTGCAATAAGGAAAAGAACAATTTTTAAATATGTAATTAAATTATATACATCAGATAAAAAAGGACACAAGCGGGGATAATAAAATTAAAATTTGTTAATTACCTTTTTAAGAGAAAAAATTGAGCAGTTAGGTTAGTTATGAAAGTCGATAGCAAATTCTGCTGTAACATGTAACACTATGAATTGTAGAACAGCGAACAGCTGACCAAAGCCACCCAAATCAAATGAATGTAATATCTGTTGAACATATGTTTATAAAAAGAAGTACTGTACCCAAAGAGTTATTTATTATTGTTATTTATTATATTTATTAATGTCGATATATTTATTTATATGTTTTTATATTTATTACTTTTAATTATGCCACGTTTGTTACCTGAAAAGATTTAAAGTGAATACCAGTTACCAAAACCAAAGAGCCATTAGCAAAAGAAAGTATTGTACCTGATGTATAGAAAATTATTTATATTAAGACCTAAGAAATACTATAAGATATAAGCCCAGAAGTTTATGAATCGAAATTATTGTCTAAAAGGAATCATTTATGAGAATTATGAAATGTGTGTAGTTAAGTTGGCAGCCCTGCAAGCGGCGAATTCAAAAATTACTGTGTTGTAAATGGTGTCAGGAGGAGTACGTTTAGAAGTTTATATTTATGATATTTTTATGTGTGTTGAAGAGGAGAATTTGTTATTGTTTTTGATAAAGGTATAAAGGAGATGCAGCAAATATGACTGCGAAATGTGATAGAAGTAGGAGAGTATAATTTATAAATAAAGTATAGTGTATATCATGTATTGAAGGGTGGGTTTTCATTAAAAACATTGTGATTCTCAAATATTTTGAATTCAAACCCAGGGGCGTGTGTAACATCTTAAATCTGGGTAGATGAAAAGCCCTAACAGAAATAGTAATAGGTCTAAAAATAAAGTAATTGGCTAATATCGCCAAGCAGATAATAATCAAGATAAGATAGCATCAGCTTGTTCTGGCTAAATGGTACAAGAACTTAAAAAGGATTTGAAGAAGTTTACTACTCATAAATATATTATTTATAAAATATTTGAAGATTGAGGTTATGTAGAAGTATTCACGGATCGGTGACCTAGAGATCGATCAAACCGAAGAACGTAGAATCTGACCAAAACCCCTTGGCAGAGCTTTATTGCATTCAGACGGTGTGCAATGTGAAAAAACACCCGTCCACGTGGCTAATTATTAGTTAGCATGGAATTAATATTAATATATATAATATTAACTAGCATGCAAAGAGCATAAATATAAAACCAAATAAAAATAATTTAATGTATTCAGGAAATAAGAGTTACCAGGCGCATGAATACCTAATAAAATTTGCATGCACCAATAGTAAAACGGCAGTTAATGGGCGGCAACTGTAGGCCGATTCAAAAATATTTATATATATTTATATAATTGTAGTAGATTTCGTGTAAAAATTTGTGTAATCTATGTTATCAATATGGCTCGAATGCAAAGAAATTATTAATCATATAATCTAAGCAATATTTTGGCATTCTTTGTAAGATCTATTTGAATTTAATGGCGGAGGATTGAGATATTTAAATTTTATGCTAATTTGAAAGTCGGAAAGAGGATCTGTAAAACTTGAGAAGGAAGAACCAGCACTCGCCAGCCAACTCGCCAGCCAGATGCCACCATAAGAGGACCCCAAATATTTTAGAGCGAAGTACCTTATTAATAATTTTGTAAAAATTTAAATTTAAAGTAAATTATTAAATTTCTTAAAAGACTTCGTGATGCTATTGTGAAGCAGAAGTCATTTTTCATTTTTTTTATTAAATTTATAACCCCTGGAGGAGACGATTCCAGCTACCATATTCCCGGACCACATGGAGTTGGATCGACATCGGCGGCTTACAAGAAGATTTTCGACACGTGAGTGATTAAATTTGAATTTAGTGATGGGCGCCCTAGTGCTTCGAAATAATCTGATGATCAAAGCTAGCTCGCCGAAAGGGTTATTATAAATTAAGAAATTAATAAGAGTAATACTTGCGCAAGTAAAAATTAGTATTAAAGGTATTTAATTGAAAGAAAAATATATAGATCAATATTTTAGAAATTTCTATTTAATCAAAGAAGTACGAAATCTAGGCTATCAAACGTATGCATACAATATTTAATTTTTTGCAATACAATTTGCGATAATTTATCATAGTTCTAATTCACTAGATGAATGGCTCTACCTATTCCGTCAGGTGCCGAATCTTGCACCCTGAGATAAAAATATATATTCGATACAAATAAATCTACTAAATACTAGAGATTTTAATATATAGATATATTTGGATTATTAGTGGCTAATTTATCAAGCTGATCTTAGAGCACATATTTTTGATTGAATTATCCAAGTCGACAAGTATTAGCAAGTACATGCCACAGCTACATGCAAAAGAATGCATATGATTTCAAGATAAAGGCACATGGTAATGATTCGTGCCACAAATCTAGAATATAAAGTTAGCCTGTGATATTTTTATTGATTTCAAATATTGTTCTATTTTTTATATTATATTTTTTATCGCTCTATATATATTTTTTGCCTCGATTGATCTTTGCATTATTTGTGTAATATATGTGTGAAATTTTCATGGTGTGCAATTTATTTTATATTCCTCATCTCTATAGTATAAGTATCATTTATATATATATATATTTATTACTATTGAATTACAAGAGTTATTGGAGAAGCCCATATCTAGGCCTATCAAGATTTTTTAAGACTGGATACTATTAGAAAACCACGCCCTAATTATATTAAATCTCATGCTTTACCGACTGATGCCAAGCAGGAGGCTAATCGTTATTTTATATAAAGAATAACGTGACAATGTGAATTAATTCTTTGGTGTGAGAGTCTTATTAGACCGGAGGTCATTCTTCACACTCCAATGTGATCATTTAATAGTAGGTATATTACGCCTTAGCCGGAAAGAAACTTGTTCTGACGTCAGACGAGAGTCGTCTGCAAACAATGTCTTTCAGATCTACGTAGGGACTGGAAAACACCTGCTTTCTGTGCAGTGTGGCGAAAATATTTAAAGATAGTCTGTGAGATATTGGAATACAATAGATATGGAAACAATAGTTGGGGCGAATGTTTTTTCTTGAACAATAGTTTTTCGGTTCAAATGTGAATTAATTCTTTGGTGTGAGAGTCTTATTAGACCGGAGGTCATTCTTTACACACCAATGTAATCAATTCAATTTTTAAAGATAGTCTGTGTGATATTGGAATATCTTGAAACAATAGATGAGACAAATATTTTTTCTTGAACAATAGTTTTTCGGTTTAAATGTGAATTAATTCTTCGGTGTGAAAGTCTTATCAGACCGGAGGTCAGATTTCTTAACATTTCAATGTAATCATTTTATGTTTTGAAGATAGTCTGTGTGATATTTGAATATCTTGAAACAATAGTTGGGACAATTTTTTTTTCTTGGACAATAGTTTTTCGGTTTAAATGTGAATTAATTCTTCGGTGTGAAAGTCTTATCAGATAGGAGGTCAGACTCCTTCACATTTCAATGTAATCATTTTATGTTTTGAAGATAGTCCGTGTGATATTGGAATATCTTGGACAATATATTTTTAGTAGAATTGATGGTGATGTTGTGAAATCTCTCCATAATAAGAAAACAAAAATATTGTCAAATTTCACTAAAAATTTATTAAAAACTTTAAAACAGAACCATGGTTTCACGTAGTTTACAAACGCATCATCAGCTGTACTGATCACATATTTCTGTATCCTCATTCCTCAGTACAGCTGATGATGCGCTGGTTAACTACGTGAAACCATGTTTCTGTTTTGAAGTTTTTAATAAATTTTTAGTGAAATTTGACAATATCTTTGTTTTCTTATTATAATCTTGAACAATAGTTGGGAGTCATACAAGGAGGTGATGATCGAACTGTGTGAAATGATGAAGATGTGAAGAACAAATTTTCCAAGTGATAATAAATTCAATAAGAATATCCAATGAGATATAAGACAGAATCAAGAAATAGTAGAAGTTTTTGGGAAATACCATGTTTTTCATTTCTGGATATTAGGACTATCCAAAGAAATTTGAAACAAAATCGAAAAATAGAAGAAGTTTTGGGGAATAACCTGGTTTTTTATATCTGATATTAAGAATATCCAATGACATTTTAGACAAAATCGAGAAATAAGAGAAGTTTTGGGGATTAACCTGTTTTTTTATATCTGATATTAAGAATATCCAATGATATTTTAGACAAAATCGAGAAATAAGAGAAGTTTTGGGGAATACCATGTTTTTTCATTTCCGGATATTAGGACTATCCAGAGAAATTTGACACAAAATCGAAAAATAAAAGAAGTTTTTGGGAACAACCTGTTTTTTTATATCTGATATTAAGAATATCCAATGACATTTTAGACAAAATCGAGAAATAAGAGAAGTTTTGGGGAATAACTTGTTTTTTGATTTCATTATTGTATTCTTGTTTGCTTCATTGAGTATTTAACTTACTGAGTATTTCCATTGTTCATTGTTTCCATCAGCTAGAGGTTGAGAGTGTGTAACGTTTGTAGTTACAGCAGAATGAGTCAGTAATGATCATGACGTAGTAATGTCATACCTGTGAACAAAAGATTCGGATTTCCAAGAGTCAGATCAAGATGCAAGACAGTTTTGAAATTCAAGAAATATAGCTATGTAGCACAGATAATAGTTGTGAGATGATATAGTGATGATAGCAGTTTTCAAGTAAGATATGATTGAGGGATTGAAATGCTTGGTTGAATAGGAGAGTAGAACAGTCTAACTGATAGGAGAATCTTATAAGTTTATAGACAATCTTA
The DNA here is from genome assembly GCF_014356525.2 of Nilaparvata lugens. Taxonomy (NCBI): domain Eukaryota; kingdom Metazoa; phylum Arthropoda; class Insecta; order Hemiptera; family Delphacidae; genus Nilaparvata; species Nilaparvata lugens. The sequence continues at coordinate 42,711,499 of NC_052513.1, read as the reverse complement.
AGGTGCACAGACTTTCGCTCTGCTCCGCAACCGAACGTCACTCCGGCAGAGCGATTGATGATCGACCGGGGAGCAACAGTGGTTCGACCGGGGAACGCGAGAAGATCTAACATCTTCCATAACGTTCATGATGGGTGCGTGGGCGGTGCGACTGTGGTTCGATGGTGGTACGAGGGCGGTACGAGGGAGGAGCGTGCTCGGTGCTGGTTGGAAGCGCGAATATGTGTACGCAGCTTTATAAGTTTTCTCTGATGGAATGATAGATAGCTACTATTCTTTCTCCTTTTTTTTCTTCAACAGTCTAAACGTTTCTCTCTCTTCTATTCTCAACAGTCAAGCCTTTATACACAATCACTCACTCTCTCTCACTCTTTCTCTCTCTCTCTTTCTCTATTTCTCTCTCACCCTCTCTCACTCACTCTTCCGCTCGTTCCTTGCTCCGTTATCTTCTTGGTTTTCTCTCAGGCAGCAATATGATCCCGGGATTAAGTGTTAGTTTCCGCAGCGGAATTGACGGAGAGTTCATCTGTTCTAATTTCGGGCCGAGATGGTTTCTGTCAGGTTGGCGCTGCCCTAATCCATTATTTTTATCCGCTCAATTTATATCCTGCGCTATCGTGAGGACCACGTTATAATGGCAGTATCTGATTAACATTGGTGTTGATATCCTTGTCTTTCATCCTACAAAGCGAATAGCGCTATTCTTTTCTAGCTCCAAAAAATTCTGGAACATTTTTTAACAATGTAGGAATATAATTAATTAATACAATATCCAATCTGAATTATGAGAAAGTATTATTTAATCGTTGAAAAGTTTATAATTATTTTCTTGACGGATGAATATTATTGATTATTTTAAACAAGATTTTTTTCAAAATTTACTATTACTATCTAGTTATGAGACTAATGAACAAATTTTGTCCAACTTAACCTACTAAATGAAAATAAACAAGAATGAACAGTTAATTAAAAATTAGGTACAAAGTTTAAAAGTTTGAGTTTCTTCAATGGTTTCAAATAACTCAATATTATTCGTTACAAATGGTAATTGAGTGGAATATTTCTAATTCATTGATTAATGTGTTATCTAAATTTGGGAGAGGAATAGCACAAGTTACCTTATTTTTCCTCTCCCTATAATTTTGATAATGTTCTTATTGTAAGTATAAATGAATAAAGAATATAAGTCATATAAATTCAAAATTTATAGTTTTCATGTTTATTTTGTACTAAAATTCTATGAAAATTCTAACCTTATCTGGACTTGGTCACCTATAAATCCATATATATATAAAAGCAAAATTTCACTCACTCACTGACTGACTGAATGACTCACTCACTCACTCGCAGAACTAATAATCTACCGGACCAAAAACGTTCAAATTTGGTAGGTATGTTCAGTTGGCCCTTTAGAGGCGCACTAAGAAATCTTTTGGCAATATTTTAACTCTAAGGGTGGTTTTTAAGGGATTAAAGTTCGTCTTTTAGCATGTATATTCTTCTTTATTATAATTGAAAAAAGACCATACCATATGTTAATATAGAACTATAATCTAGAGAGAGTACCTCTTCGAAACAGTTGTTAACTGGTAACTAAATTAATAATTTTGTCAGGTTGGCATTAAGTTGAGTCATATGACGTTATTCAATGTATATGTACATTATTTGTTGAATAAAAATATTTGAATTGAATTGAATTGAGTTGACTTTGTAAAGTAGGCACCAAGTTGAAGATTGAAATGCATTTATCGCGGAAAAATTGATTGGTCACTGCTTCTTCAGTCTGAATTATTCCTGGGAATATTATATTACTGGCCGTAAGGCTCGCTTCGCTCGCCATATCCGTTTAGCCAGACGTTTAGTCTGGACCCCCGACTGGATCGTCCTAACATATGATAAAAATGCTCAAATAAAAAATGCAGGCGAGCGAAGCGAGCCAGCTGATCTCATTCTTGGACGATCCAGTCGGGGATCCAGGGCGTGGAGCCACTACCTCCGTAAACAAAGCCGTAGTGCATTCGTGTGACGTCAGCACAGGTAGGGCTCATACACCAATAGAAACACTAGCTAATATAGACCAGCTGAAATCAACGAATTTTTATTGGTGTAGGAGCCCTACCTGTGCTGACGTCACATGAATGCACTACGGCTTTGTTTACGGAGGTAGTGGTGGAGCCCCCTAGCTAGACGGATATTGCGAGCGAAGCGAGCCTAACGGCTAGTTTAGAATAAATTTATAACATAAGGACTACATTATTATTTTATCTATGAATGTTATTACATAAGTGTCATTTTCATCGTAAATAGATAGATAAATAGATAGTTGATATTACATCAGATATATTGGTATCAGTTCTTTTCTAAAAAGGCAGTAGCAAGGCAGAGAATCGACAACACTGTTCTCAACTGTCATTATAACGTGGACCCCACTATGGTATAAATACTACTGCTCTTCACGGTCGAGCACTGTTATTGGAGGAAGCCATAACCTACCAAGGTGAACGAACGTCTGCTATTGGCCTTGTATGAACCGCTAATTGGGGAGGGGCTTGTCTAGACCAATGACAGACGTTCACCTTGAAAGTCTGTTATTCGTATAAATACTGCTGCTCTTTACTTTAGTTTTACTTTACAAGAGATTGAAAAAGGTGTAACAGCCGGAAAAAGTATCTTGATTTCCCAATGAATCTGTAGTTGGACAATATTCAGTCTTTTCATTTAGTTCTATAGTGAGGTCCACACATTTAATGGCTGTAGAGAAAGATGGGAGAACAGTGTTGGCGATTCTCTGTCTGGCCATTGTCTTCCGTAGAGGATAGCTGATACCTGTATATCTGATGTTATATCATAGAAGAAACAATAGCATAAGTGGATATCCCATGGTATAGGGCGTTTATGTCACAACTTTTACTGTTATCTCAAGCTGATAGTCCACGTAGTTCTTTCCTTTGAAGCTTTATGACGCTGGTAGTCTCTCATATTGTGCCGTTCATACACTCTTACCCGGTCAAAACAGTAAAAATCGACAATAATCGACAGTAATAGGCTTGAGATAACAGTAAATATACCATCCTATACCATGGGATATCTACATACGCTATTGTTTCTCTATGGTAATATTAACTGTTTCATTCTTGTTTAAATTATCAGTTAAATCCATCTGTCAAGGAATAATGGAATGATAAATTTCCATAATTGACATTGAATATCTAGTTATTAAGTTATTAATAATATACCTACATTGCTGAAGAACGATATGTGCCACCTTGCGGAGCTAGAAAAAGATGACGTTATCTGCTTTGTCGAATGATAGACAAGGATAGGATCACCAATGTTAATCAAATACTGCCATTATAACGTGGACCTCACTATAGGAATATGATATAGAGATGATACGAATGTGATACAAGGATGATAGACAAGGATAGCAACACCAATGTTTATCAAATACTGCAATTATAACGTGGATCTTACTTTAGTAATTCTTTGTACTTGAATAAGAATAAGAATAAGAATCTTTATTGACCAATAAGTACATAATATTATACAAAAGGCCTTGTCACTTTGTTGACCATCCAAGTAGCCTTATCAGAATACTTGAATTATTTTATTTATTTATTCAACTACACAATTTTCACAAAAATAACACAGGCTTAATCCCAAAACTGCTCCAATACTAATTTATACAACAGTACAATTGATACAGATAATAAATTATTCTTATAATACGAGTATATTTAAACGTTCGACATGTTACCAACATTTTAAAAATGCAGAGTCAACAAAAGACTTTGGGAAAGATAAAAATCTGGTGTGGCGCACTCACACAACTTTCCTTGCCGTTATGAAAATTGATCACCTGACGCTAGTGTTCCCGCGCATCTCAAGTCTACTATTCAAAGATTTGAGCCAACTGGTGACAGGGCAATAACTCTGGAGACACACGAGGTCTGCTATCTCTTCATAGTGAATCATTAATTAGATTCAACAGTTGACAACAGTTTGCAATTGGATAATCACATTTTCGCGAATTTCGAGCTTATTTTAAATTTTAGGTGAGAATGTTACTGAACATTAATTGTAGAGATTCTCATGCTCAATCTCCACTTTCCACTCTAAAGTTTTTGTTTGAATTGTATCTGAAGCCTGATAATTGAGAATCTAAAACCAAACTTTGCATAGATGGGGCGGAGCTCCTGAAATTTTTACAGATATGGGACTTGTGGCAGTTGATAGAGCTTATGGATGACTATAATTTTCAGGTATAACATTGATCAAAATCGTTGGAGCCGTTTTCGAGAAAATCGCGAAAAACCCTGTTTTTGACAACATTTTCGCCATTTCAGCCGCCATCTTGAATCCCATTTGATTGAAACACACACACACACACACACACACACACACACACACACACACACACACACACCACACACACACACACACACACACACACACACACAACACACACACACACACACCACACACACACACACACACACACACCACACACACACACACACACACACAAACACACACTCACACACATATACAGACCAATACCCAAAAACCACTTATAAGGACTCAGGGGACCTTGAAACGTATAGAAATTTGGAAATTGGGGTACCTTAATTTTTTCGGAAAGCAATACTTTCCTTACCTATGGTGATAGGTCAAGGAAAGTAAAAAAATCCACTTCATTGTTTGTCTCTTGGGTAGTAGCCTCGCCTTCTTAAGAGTCACAGTAAGCCGATAAGGCTCCAGCTATTAATCCAGTAAAAGGCTTCAATATAATGAATTGGATTGGATTTCAAACTCTGACAAACGGTTCTTCATCGCATTTTCATAATGGAAGAGCTGACTGGGATTGATGGTTGTATTATGAATATTCTAAAAATAGCACTCTCCCACTCATCTCCAATACAATACAATATACCAATAAAACAAACAGTTCCACACCCGAGAGAATTGGATTAATTTCCTAGATTGTGTGGTGCTCTTCCTGGGGGAGTCACTCTCACCTCCAAGGATAGGACAACACACGTAGGGTGATGTAATGCTGTATTTAAATGCCTCACGTTGGGCCGGCAAATCATGTGGTGCGTTTTTTAACGGCTTCACACATGTAGGGTGAATCTTGCACTGAGTCAGTGGTGTAGTGGCTATAAATTTTGTAATGGCGTGTGAGGACGCTGAGTGAACACCAGACTGATTGACTCACTACAAGACTCAATACAATTGTCGGAATCGTGGGAGGCCTAAACGCTCGCTCACCCTTGATTCTTCTAATGACAGATTGTATAATGATGAAATTTTTATAAGTAGTGTAGCGGACGCTAACACTGAATACGGATACCTTAAAATTATTACCTGTGAAGAATGAGCATACAAAATCATACAGGTCGAGCAAAAATCCCGATGTAGATAATTTACGGGACTGCGTCTCTAATAAGTTCTGAAGGATTAAAATACGGTATTTGGACCAAATATCGTTCAGAATATACTTCGAGAACAGAGTCTTGTCGGGTTTTAAGCTCTATTGTAGGAATTTATATGATCTATGGCTGCCACTGCTGTACAATTGATGAATTCGCTCCAATTCGAGGTAGGTAACAGATAAAAGCTGATATATGAGCAGGTAAGGACAAAGAATAAATATCTCGATCTGACCCCACTCGCTACATCCACTTAGACCTGTTCCAATATCCAGCTTGATTCGATTATTCCAATGATCGTATTCGATCGGTTCTTGATGATATAGAACGTATCAGACACAATAATTGACAGGCTTAAGAAATAATCGAACTCAGAAAGCGAATTAACAAAACTGAAATATATTATAATAAAATATGTAATCATACAGTGCAGATTCAGAATTTGATTCACAGGTTGATAATAATTTAGCATTAATAGAATAGTTAAAAATTTTCTTGTGCTTGCATGATACCATGCGTGATTCAACAGAATTTTACAATTGATAAAATTGAACAGTTTTGAAAAAAAAATAGTGAAAAAATGAATTATAGAAAATATTTTTTAAAATGCTCGGGTCGTGGTTCAGGCAGCGGAGGATAGTTAATCAACTACAAATTCTTATAAACTCAATATGAATAAATTTTAGGCTCTTAAAGGCTAAAGCGCTTGTCGGCGTGGCCAATAATTTCACGAAGAAAAAATTTATGTTTCTGCACTGAAATATTTTCGAAGCGTAGATTGGGGCCCTTTTAAAACTTATAACTCACGTGAATTTCCTTGGCGGTCGTGGTTTTCTTCTTTAGATCAAAAATCGTTTGATCGGCGGCAATCCAGGCTTCAATTTCAGCACGTGGGGAATTTTATTTAAATATCTCCTTCACCGAATTAATTAAGGGATAGTTTACTTTAAGCTTTTAAATTTATCGATTGATGAAAACAGAAATTTATAAATAACAAATAGATTGGCCTAAAATATCGGCTCACAAATAGAACATTTAAAAATCGAACAAGAAGTTTTCACAAATAGGTCTTGGTAACTATAAAAAGAGATCTACACGGTAAGGATTTCAAAAGGGAAGTGCTGCTCTTTTCTCTAAGCTTTTAGGCTAGACCTTGCTTCTCGGAATCTCAATGCAATAATTTGCATAAAAATTTGCCATTGGTAGAACGCTTGTGACGTAAACATGACGTCAGTGGCAAGTAGTAGAATACAATTCCTTTAATTACAATAATAATTTAATTATGTAATTCTTAAAACTGCTTAATCTTATAGACATAGTTCCTCTCATACAATGTACATGTGCTAGTGTAACTGATAAGGCAGGGTTGTTGTCTGATAATAGATTAACATGTGTTGCTTTCAAACGATCACCGTCTTGGTGCTATTTCTATGCACTGTGATTGGTTTAGACCTACCAAAGAGATTTAATTACCATGTGGTTCAGTTGAATTAAATTATTAATAAATTAATATTCTTGTACAATTTTTATTAGGTTTGAGATTATTATAATTAACTTCTGCCATTTTATCAATAATAGAATTTCATGCTATGACCTATTTAGTTACAATAAGACCTGACGCATAATACAATTTCTTAAATAATAAATAATTTCAACAATAATACATACATTTTATTTTTTATTTTGAAATTCTTGATCCTTTATTGATAGTTTTATAATTTTTAGGAATGATATTTTACCTTGCATGAGAACCGGTATGATATTTGACAATGCTTTGAATCAGTCAGCTGCGTTCGAACTGTTTTAAAAACATCTGATCGATAGTAAACAAGTGTAACCTCAAAATCAGTGAGCGATTCATAAATAATTTGTGCTTTATTTGCAAAATAATTATAATTTTATTGAATAATTTTCCTAGAAAAATATTCAGTACAGAACGGTACTCTTATCAAATATACAGTTATTGATAAGTAAGCTTTATCGCTCGGTCGCTAACTATTCCTTTAGCAAATTCTTTCATTTTAAAAGGTAATCACAATTTTTCTCTCTTTTCATGAGGTCTATTTGAAAGATTCATCACACAAAAGCCCCCAGGATATTTTAAATAGGTAATTGGGAGACGAGTCGAAACAATGACTATTTGAAAAATCCGATATTGTGATGAATACACTATTTCATCTCCTTACTTCTACGAAAACTCAACACTTAACACTAAAAACAATATATCGTGCACTTTTGGCTACGAGAAAATAAATAATTGATTGTTCCTTTCATTGGATACAATCGGAATACAATAATTAATGAGGTCTCTTTGGATCCTTCATTAAAACAACTCCACAACTTCCATTCACGGGTGGCTTATGAGCAGACCCATAACTATAACAAATATACAAAATTTCACATATTACTTCTTAAGATTTGAACAGTATTTGCAACAAATATAGACTTTCATCATTTTTTCATAGTTATTACAGGTTTCGACTCTTTGGTTTGGCTTTTACATAATTGGGTGAGAGTGTGATTTTACTTCGGTGACTTGACAATCGTCTACCGTTTGACTCGAGCAATTTCTTATTTGCGTTTAGTACGTTGCGTACAAACAGGTTACACTTGAAATGGCTTTCTTGATTTTTATCAATGTTGGTTACAAATATTAAGTCCTTAAGATTATATTTATCAATTTGAGTTACAATTCATGATCTTTTGATGCAACAGTAATAATTTCACATTTAAAGGTAAGAATTTCATTTTCTTTGGAGTTTTTTAGAGATACATTCATATATGACATAGAACATGCGCATTTCGTGCAAATTAACAATATATATATTTTTGGTTGCGTTTTTTGCTTATGATTTCACATTAAATAATATGTTACATTAATAATTGAATAACGATATTGCTTGAATTCTATTAACATTGACTCTAGGATTTCGTACACATTGGTTGATGGGACGAAGAAAATTATCGAACAGGCTTTGGTTCTGAATAGATTTTTTCTATCGATTCTGTATTTCAAGGTTAGGCTTACACATTTTTTCAAATAAACTTTGTTTATTTTCTTTCTTCCTATTCACTACTAACTTCATCTGATTTCTAATTTATAATTATTTTCTGTGGATAATATAATTTTTGTTTCTGTTTTCCAGTTGGGCGGATATAACTAGGCGATTGTTTCTGTGATGACTGTAACATGAGGCAGATGGCTTGATTAGGTTGGTAAATTTTTAAAGTTTTTTCGTAGTTTTAATTTCTTGACTTAGAGTTGATAATAATTTCTTCATTTGAAGTGGATTGTTGTTTATTAGATGAGATGCGGCGAAGTTTAGGTTATGTTGATTATGATTAGGCTGCAGTAGAAAGATGCTAGTCTGCAAAGATATGATTTGATGGGTAGGCTGTGACTATGAAGAAGTTTGATAGCTGATGTACTTCACAAATGTAGCTTCCAATTGATTAAAAGATTATTATTTCCTCAAGCCCCCATCTAAATTTGATTCGGTGTCATTCAAGGTCCAATTCCGATTTGTGACTGTCCGTTTTATTAAAACTTGGCTTAAAACGAATGTGCCGATGGTGTAGATCATTTCCTACAAATTCATTTCCTCTTGGTCGGCCGGTGACATGTAGTTTGCTATTCTTAAACCTTACATGCCGGTGGTGTCTGTAGGTTTTTTCGAATAATCTTTTTCTTTTTTGCATGCCGGTGTACAGTCTGTTTGATTTTAACCGGACATGACTGCGGTGATTGTAGGGTCCTTCTTGATACTATTTTCCTTCTTTCTCGCATGTTGGTGGAAAGCTTGATGTAGGATTTCAGCCTAACATGACGGCGGTGTAGATGAATTCTATTAGATGGTTTTCTTTTCCATTGAACTGCTATTTTGCTTGTGTGTAGTTTTGATTTATATGTTTTTAGTTTTGGTTGTGATTTTGATTTGCTGCGGGTTTTTATTTTTCTTCTGTTGTTTAGTGGACTATCTTCATGAGTGCTGGGTTTATCTGTTACAGGTGCTGTTCTCGGTGGATGGACGATGATGTGGGCGGTCGGCGGTCCGGGCTGCTCTTCAACTTGGCGGGCAACGTCCTTGGACTCCTGGTGGTCTGCGCGCGGTGGTACGGGCTGTCCCTCTACCTGATGGGTGTCGTCCTCGTCCTGGCGGGTGATGTCGGCTGGTCCCTCTCGGCGTTCTGCGGTGTGCGGCGCGACTTCAGTCCTGACACTCTCGGTAAGTTGGTCTCCCATATATGTGCCATATTCGTTTGCCTGTTTTTATGATCTTCTTTTCAAGTATGTTTGCTTCCGCATGCATGGGTTCAGGCTCTGGTCCAATATTGATTCTAATTGTCTGACTTTTCTCCTTGATTTGCCGTCCTAACATCCTGCTTCTTTCCGCTGCTTCCTCCAACTGTTGATCCAGTTTCTCAAAACCTTGTTCACTTGCTTTCCTCCACTGTTGGATTTCATTCTTTAATTCTTCTCTTGCTTGTTCGTTTTCTCTAATTAGTTCTTCATTTGCTTGTTTGCTTCCTCTAACCATATTGTTTAGCGTTTCATTTATTTGTTTCTTTTCTTCCTTTACTTCTTGGATTTCCTTCTTTAATTCTTCCTTTGTTTGTTCATACATCTTGGCTATTGCTTTCAGGAGGGTGTCCATATCCATGGCGGGATCGGGTGTACATCTAACGGTCATCCGCTGGTTCTTCATCCGAGCAACAGTACGAGAAATGGGAGTTCCTGACTCGGGGGCGTCGTCGTCCGTATGCTCTCCCGATGTTTCGTCCTCCGGCTCTTGGGCTGCCGACGGATCTTCCACTAGGATGCAGCTCTCCTCCACCTGTGTCGAAGATAAATCATCCAGTACATTGGGATGGAAATCGGCGGATGCGGTGGCGGATGCGGATGGCGGCGAACAATCGGGTGAGAGGTCCTCGGTATCCGACAGACTTGGATTGACCTGGTCGTTTCCTGCCATGCTTTGTGAGAAAATAATGCGACGAACGTGTGCGGTGAATAAAAAACGTGAAAGTGTTGATGTGATATACAAAATAATTAACAAGAAATCCAATAGAAATTGCTATAGCTTCGTAGTGAGTGAAATACAGAAAAAGTGGTTTTAGCAATGTGTTCAGTGATAAAATGAGTCAAGTTAGCAATATCGTTAACATAAAAATGACACGAACACACAGGATACAGAGTGAACACTTATGCGGTAATACAGGTACGCCTCTTATAATTTATTATTACTATTATTATAAATATTTTATTCTTATAATTTCTTGCCGCAATTCTATATATAGGCTAGTGTTCTTTGCAAAATTTTATATAAAAGCAGTGATACTCTGCTTGAATTATTCCGCAATATATCCGTGATTTAATTTTACTTCCCTCTTTATGCTTTAAAAACTTTTAAAAATGTAAATAACTTCAATCCTCTTTTCTGTAAATATTTATAAATTGTTTCAATATAGACCTAATATTCTTCAAATAATATGACCTTTCTTATGGTGTTTCTTAAACCTATGACTTATAGTATGACCAATTTTCGAATAACAAGATAATAAAATTCTGAGTTCGATTTTTTCTCTAAAAATTCATCAATCGATAAATTTCTTTTCCGTTCAAAAATTGGGTATGGTACTTCTTGTTATTTTATATAACAGTGAATAGTCAATATTAAGTTCGAAAAAATTCACAACCATGAATTTTTCAAAAAATTTTCCCGTTGTCAGCGCTATAGTATACTGAGCAACTAAATAATCCTCGCAGTCGATTATCCACCTCTTCAATGCCTATCACTGTTGGGCGCCAAATCATGTGGTGCTCTTCCTGGGGGAGTCACTCTCACCTCCAAGGATAGGACAACACACGTAGGGTGATGTAATGCTGTATTTAAATGCCTCACGTTGGGCCGGTAAATCATGTGGTGCGTTTTTTAACGGCTTCACACATGTAGGGTGAATCTTGCACTGAGTCAGTGGTGTAGTGGCTATAAATTTTGTAATGACGTGTGAGGACGCTGAGTGAACACCAGACTGATTGACTCACTACAAGACTCAATACAATTGTCGGAATCGTGGGAGGCCTAAACGCTCGCTCACCCTTGATTCTTCTAATGACAGATTGTATAATGATGAAATTTTTATAAGTAGTGTAGCGGACGCTAACACTGAATACGGATACCTTAAAATTATTACCTGTGAAGAATGAGCATACAAAATCATACAGGTCGAGCAAAAATCCCGATGTAGATAATTTACGGGACTGCGTCTCTAATAAGTTCTGAAGGATTAAAATACGGTATTTGGACCAAATATCGTTCAGAATATACTTCGAGAACAGAGTCTTGTCGGGTTTTAAGCTCTATTGTAGGAATTTATATGATCTATGGCTGCCACTGCTGTACAATTGATGAATTCGCTCCAAATTCGAGGTAGGTAACAGATAAAAGCTGATATATGAGCAGGTAAGGACAAAGAATAAATATCTCGATCTGACCCCACTCGCTACATCCACTTAGACCTGTTCCAATATCCAGCTTGATTCAATTATTCCAATGATCGTATTCGATCGGTTCTTGATGATATAGAACGTATCAGACACAATAATTGACAGGCTTAAGAAATAATCGAACTCAGAAAGCGAATTAACAAAACTGAAATATATTATAATAAAATATGTAATCATACAGTGCAGATTCAGAATTTGATTCACAGGTTGATAATAATTAGCATTAATAGAATAGTTAAAAATTTTCTTGTGCTTGCATGATACCATGCGTGATTCAACAGAATTTTACAATTGATAAAATTGAACAGTTTTGAAAAAATAGTGAAAAAATGAATTATAGAAAATATTTTTTAAAATGCTCGGGGTCGTGGTTCAGGCAGCGGAGGATAGTTAATCAACTACAAATTCTTATAAACTCAATATGAATAATTTTAGGCTCTTAAAGCTAAAGCGCTTGTCGGCGTGGCCAATAATTTCACGAAGAAAAATTTATGTTTCTGCACTGAAATATTTTCGAAGCGTAGATTGGGGCCCCTTTTAAAACTTATAACTCACGTGAATTTCCTTGGCGGTCGTGGTTTTCTTCTTTAGATCAAAAATCGTTTGATCGGCGGCAATCCAGGCTTCAATTTCAGCACGTGGGGAATTTTAATTTAAATATCTCCTTCACCGAATTAATTAAGGGATAGTTTACTTTAAGCTTTTAAATTTATCGATTGATGAAAACAGAAATTTATAAATAACAAATAGATTGGCCTAAAATATCGGCTCACAAATAGAACATTTAAAAATCGAACAAGAAGTTTTCACAAATAGGTCTTTGGTAACTATAAAAAGAGATCTACACGGTAAGGATTTCAAAAGGGAAGTGCTGCTCTTTTCTCTAAGCTTTTAGGCTAGACCTTGCTTCTCGGAATCTCAATGTAATAATTTGCATAAAAATTTGCCATTGGTAGAACGCTTGTGACGTAAACATGACGTCAGTGGCAAGTAGTAGAATACAATTCCTTTAATTACAATAATAATTTAATTTATGTAATTCTTAAAACTGCTTAATCTTATAGACATAGTTCCTCTCATACAATGTACATGTGCTAGTGTAACTGATAAGGCAGGGTTGTTGTCTGATAATAGATTAACATGTGTTGCTTTCAAACGATCACCGTCTTGGTGCTATTTCTATGCACTGTGATTGGTTTAGACCTACCAAAGAGATTTAATTACCATGTGGTTCAGTTGAATTAATTATTAATAAATTAATATTCTTGTACAATTTTTATTAGGTTTGAGATTATTATAATTAACTTCTGCCATTTTATCAATAATAGAATTTCATGCTATGACCTATTTAGTTACAATAAGACCTGACGCATAATACAATTTCTTAAATAATAAATAATTTCAACAATAATACATACATTTTATTTTTTATTTTGAAATTCTTGATCCTTTATTGATAGTTTTATAATTTTTAGGAATGATATTTTACCTTGCATGAGAACCGGTATGATATTTGACAATGCTTTGAATCAGTCAGCTGCGTTCGAACTGTTTTTAAAAACATCTGATCGATAGTAAACAAGTGTAACCTCAAAATCAGTGAGCGATTCATAAATAATTTGTGCTTTATTTGCAAAATAATTATAATTTTATTGAATAATTTTCCTAGAAAAATATTCAGTACAGAACGGTACTCTTATCAAATATACAGTTATTGATAAGTAAGCTTTATCGCTCGGTCGCTAACTATTCCTTTAGCAAATTCTTTCATTTTAAAAGGTAATCACAATTTTTCTCTCTTTTCATGAGGTCTATTTGAAAGATTCATCACAATTGAAAGGTCATTTAATCAATGAAGACTCGCTCCACCTCGATTTGATGTTCAGTTCTCATGAGAGGTTTGAGAGAGAGTTTAATCCATTCATTCATTTCATTTATTGTATAAAACACTAGCCGTCAGGCTCGCTTCGCTATCCGTCTAGCCAGGGGGGTCCGCCACCTGGACAACCGACTGGATCGTCCAAAAATGAGATCAGCAGGCTCGCTTCGCTCGCCTGCATTTTTCATTTAAGTATTTTTATCGTATGTTAGGACGATCCAGTCGGGGGTCCAGACTAAACTTCTGGCTAAACGGATATGGCGAGCGAAGCGAGCCTAACGGCTAGTAATATAATATTCCCAGGAATAGCTCTGATTGAAGTAGCAGTGCCCAATCAATTTTCCCGCGATAGATGCATTTCAATCTTCAACTTGGTGCCAACCTAACAAAGTCAACTCAACTTAATGCCAATTTGACAAAATTATTAATTTATTTACCAGTTAACAACTGTTTCGAAGAGGTAGATTATAGTTCTATATTAACATATGGTATGGACATTTTTCAAATATAATTAAGAGAATAAGAAGAATATACATGCTAATAGACGAACTTCAAACCCTTAAAAACCACCCTTAGAGTTAAAATATTGCCAAAAGATTTCTTAGTGCGCTTCTAAAGGGCCAACTGAACATACTACCTAACAAATTTGAACGTTTTTGGTCCGGTAGATTTTTAGTTCTGCGAGTGAGGGAGTCAGTCAGTCAGTGAGTGAGTGCCATTTCGCTTATATATATATATATATATATATATATATATATTATATATATATATATATTATATATATATATATTATATATATATATATATTATATATTATATATATATATAGATAATCATCTGCTGATAGAGAGTGTAATTCTCGTATTCATGACGCATAAGTCTGTACGCACCTCTGAGTCGAAGATTCACAAACCTCCGAATTCCGTTAAAATCTGCAGTCAACCAATAAAAAATTCACAGCATACCTCACATATCACTCGCTTTCTCCAGCTCTTCCTCTTTTTCCAATCTCCCACATATACCCGGTTCTTCGTATCTCTCTCTTTCTCTATTTTCCTAGAATCAGGGATTAGGATAGCGTTGAGGTTTGCGAAGCTAAATGGAGTTTCTGGACTGTGAGAGTCCGAAGCCGGAGTGTATTACCCAAAGGACACATTGCTCTTCATAAGGATGCTGCTCTCTCTCTCACCTTCGTTCACCTTTCACTCACTCAGTTCATGAACTTCCCTCAGCTCACATCAACCTTGCTCGGTGAGTAATATCTCCTCACCCTCATTCTCTCTCTCTCTCTCTCTCTCTCTTTCACTCTCTTTCACAAAATATCTTTTGGAGCAAATGACTGAAACTGTCCAGCCCTAGAACGATCACATGACAACCATCCCCCACCCATCCCACAAATACAAACCTATAAACCTGTTATAGAATAAATTGTATATATATATATATATATATATATATATATATATATATATATTATAAACTAATATTATTTTAATTATCCACTGCATGCTGCTGTATATTAGTGAAAGTTGATCACCCTGATCTACTTTCAGCCTACTCCATTTTAATACTTAATGATTTGATCTTACTTACTTATATAATCATTTTACTTTATTAATTTTCTGTTTTTTTTCTCTTAAATCTTTATACTAATTAAAACTTTTAATATATTTTCATTTTTAATTAATCAGTTGAATTAATGAAATTAACGTTTTAGTAGAGAGTTAGTAGGAAGAATACTTCGAATATTCTTTCCAAAGAATGGAAAAATATGTCTAAAGCTCCGCCAATTTATGTAGATGCATAACAAAATTATCTATTTTATCTATAGTTATTACAAATTGTTTTTTTCATATTATATACAGCTCAATAATTATTTTCTTAATTTATAGTCTGTTAATTCATCAATAATTTTGCTGTATTGTAAGCTATTGTATATTTAAGTGTATAAGCCAGTATATATTGTAATCTACATAAATAAAGTACTCAATCAATCAATCACTCGCACTCTCTTCCTCTCTAACATCTCACTGACACTCTTACTGACACTCTCTTGATTTTGCTCATCACCACTTCCTCTCACTCTCTCTCTCTCTCTCTTACTTTCTCTACTCTCATTCTTTCCGAAGAATGGACATTGATATGTCCAAAGCTCCGCCAATTTATGTAGATGCATAACAATATGATTATTATCTATAGTTATTATATTACAAACTGCTTTTTCATATCATATACAGTTCAATAATTATTTTCTTAGTCTATATTATGTAAATTCATCTATAATTTTGCTGTATTGTAAGCTATTGTATATAAGTGTATAAGCCAGTATATATTGTAATCTACATAAATAAAGTACTAAATCAATCAAATCAATCAAATCTCTCTCTCTGTCTCTATTTTAGGGTTGTGTGGTAGAGAGGACCAGGAGTCCTAATTCCGCCCTAATAAAGGCATATAATCAATCAATCAATCTCTCACCCACTCTCATTCTCTCTTTCTGTCTCTCTCTCTCTGTCACTCTCTCTCACTCTCCTACTTTCTTTCTCACTTGCATCTCACTCTTCAAGCCTCTTCTGCTCTCATCCAACTCATGAACGCAACCCTGTAAAAGCACTCAAGTTTTTAAATGATTTATTGATCTGGTAATTCATCAATTTGTTGGACTGAGTTAAAGATGTTCCGGAATGGGCGAAATTGCAGGAGAGTATTCAAGGGAATAAACTGGAGTATTGATGAATTAAAACTATAGTGAAGTCCACGTTATAATGTGGCAGTGGAGAAAGATAGGAGAATGCGTTTTCGATTCTCTACCTTGCCACTGCCTTTAATAGAAGATAGCTGATACCTGTATATCTGATGTAATATCAACTGTTTATTCTTGCATCAAATAATCAATTATATTTTATTCGTCAAGGAAATATATCTTCATCTGAAGATAATATACATTCATCTTTCAATGAAGAAGTTACTAATTTTCATGATCGAGATTACATATTTTGTTGATTAGAGATATTTTCTACATTGTTGAGAAACGTTCTAGCAATGTTGCGGAGCTAGGAGAGGATAAGGCCTCTTCCACACGATAGGAGACGTGCAACTTGAACACTGAACAGTGTTCACGTTTTTTTGTCGAAGTACATTGAGTCAAATCGTGTCTTTCACATGGTGACTCCTATCCAGGAACCTCGTTTTGTCACGTCTTTTCCCCTCGAGGCAAGCAGAGGCAAGATCTAACAACTATGCCGACGTTTGCTCAAAGTATATGACTCATCACTTTTTTTCAAAGTCTAACTTCCTTAAAAAATATAGATAGAAGATTTCTGATTTCGGATTTGGATTCAGCGACCCCAAATTCTTTAAAGCGTAAGTCCCGTTTTCGAAAATATCCGAAAACAAGGAAGTTATGGCTGTTTTTAATAAAGCTTTCTATTATCATATAATTATACGGTAAAAACGAACAGGTACTGTACTATACAGTACGTAAGTACTGTAGCTATTATAATACAACTTACACTGTATTCGTGTAGGAAATTTGGTAGTTTATTTATCTTGATTTCTGAAAATACCCCAAAATAAGGGAGTAAGATAACTTTGAAAAACCAAAGTTTTCCTGCCGATTGAAGAAACATTAAAAATTAGTCTAAGACATATTATGTCTTAGAATAAAAACGTGTAACAAATATCAGATCACTATTCAAGCTATCAAGCTTTTCATAAATTTATTTGTCTCCTAATGGCAGAAGGTTTGCGCCCAACGTTTTCACTTAAACATTTCTATGATTAAATTGTGATAGAGAACATTATCGTATTGATCTTCTAAATCCAGTTACATGTGGGCCTACATCGATTTTCGTAAAATTGATTTTTTTACCGTTCCTATGAATTCTAAGAATTCTATGAATTGTTTATTCAGGTTTATCACAGGCCAGGTTGGTCTGAGCTATTCATGACTTTTTTCAGTATGCATTATCAACTCAGCAGTTCTAATACACAGACATCACTACTTGGAATGCCATGACATTTTCTATTCTTTCAATTCCTATTATTACCATAGATCGATTCAGATCAGCACAATGTTTATACTGTATGTTCATAATAGTTTTTTCTGATTGTAAAAAGAAATAGTCAATAATTGCTGGGAATTTAAAATGATATTCAACGATTTGAACCTGATAAATTGGATTGTTGAATGACAATTGAAATTCAGTGAATTTTACTGTACAACATTCCTTTTCCTCCTATTTTATTGGGTGATGAGTGGAGATGATTTATGATTTCATATTTGGATTCATCTTTTCATAGTTCAATATTTTTTTGGAAAACTAGAACTTTTAAAAATTAAAAATGTTTATGTATAAACTTCTCAGGTGTTCAAAAACTTCTTAAAACCTTTGCCTGTCCCTTGTGAGGCAGGAGTATTATTATCTTAGTACGTACTATATAATCATATGATAATGGGAAGCTATATTAAAACAGCTATAACTCCCTTGTTTTCGGGTATTTTTGAAAATGGGACTTACGCTTTAAAGAATTTGGGGTCGCTGAATCCAAATCCGAAATCAGAAATCTTCTATCTATATTTTTAAGGAAGTTAGACTTTGAGAAAAAGTGATGAGTCATATACTTTGAGCAAACGTCGGCGGAGTTGTTAGATCTGTCGGCTTATTCGTAAGATCCCCATGTGAAAGTACAGGAGAGCTGCAAAATATGAAATATGATCTTCCGTAATATGATATTCCAGGAGTGAGGTCTCTGCCGTGTGAAACTGGCCTTAACGCTATCTGCTTTGTTGAATGATAGACAAGGATAGCAACACCAATGTTAATAGA
Organism: Nilaparvata lugens; assembly: GCF_014356525.2. Lineage (NCBI taxonomy): Eukaryota > Metazoa > Arthropoda > Insecta > Hemiptera > Delphacidae > Nilaparvata > Nilaparvata lugens. Next base: position 42,692,851 of record NC_052513.1, on the reverse strand, counting down.
ATACTGCCATTATAATGTGCACCTCACTATAGTTCTTCTCCAACTACTTCTCATTCAACTACTTCTTTTTCAACTACTTCTCTTTCAACTACTTCTTCTCCAACTACTTCTCCTTCAACTACTTCTCCTTCAACTACTTCTCTCTTCTCTCTTGGGGAGTCCGATCTCACTAGGCGTCAAATCTGCAAATCCGTAGAAACCAATCCGAAAAAACAAAACAATTTCTTAACTACTTCTCTTTCTACCACCTTCTCTCTACTACTTCTTCTTCAACTACTTCTACTTCAACTACTTCTCCTTCTACACTTCTCCTCCAACTACTTCTCCTTGAACTACTTCTCTTTCGACTACTTCTCCTCCAACTACTTCTCTTTCAACTACTCCTTCCTCATCTTTAACTAGTTTTTTTCTTCAACATCTTCTTCAAAGATCGGGACTTCCTCTTGTTAATCGTTACATTGTAAGTGCTGCCACCTACCGACTACTGTGTCAAAAGGCTTCAACCAATCACAAGCGAGAACGATGCAGTGCAGTACACGCCCATTCTCGATTCTGATTGGTCGACGCCTGAAGGAGACGTCATTTTGTGTACCTAGCTACAGAATGTTCCAAAGTATTCACTGTCCAGTTGTTGCTTGATTGAGAAATTTTAACAATCCTGTTTCCAGTCATAGGTACACAATTGGGAGTTGTTTGTCTTCTTCTCCTTCTTTGTCTTCATCTCATCCGTCTCATTCCTCACAACTTGTCTCTCATTCTGAATTTTTTCATCTTCTCCGTCTCATTTCTCACAACTTGTCTCTCATTCTAAATTTAAATGTGGTGGATGTCGAGTCGTCCGTTACTTATTTTATAAAGATGGACAATCGTAATGATGAGCGTTGCCTATTCTCTGTCTTGCCACTGACTTCCATAGATTATAATCTGATATTGTTATATCTGATGAAGTATTAAGTAACTGTTCATTCTCGCTTCAAAATCAATTATATTTTATTCGTCGAGAATAGTTATTTGTGCAACTAGTGCGCAAAGTGACAGTTTGCTGCACCGAAAGAAACGTTTACGCCCGAGCCGTAGGCGAGGGCGGAATGGTTTCTTGAGTGCAGCAGAGGAACTTTGCGCACGTATTTCACATTAAGTTTTTCCTACAGTTACCATTGAATATGAAAAGTGGGTAATTATGGGTAAAATTGCCTGAAATCCATCAAATGTTTCTCTGTGTCATTTTATTATTGATAAAAACCTTAATCCTAAAATCCTAAAGTCCTCGTTGTCCTTGGTTATAATATATAATGAATAATAATTAGCGCGTTGTGCTTCGTTGCACCTCTGCTCACTATAGCAGCCACAGCAGTCACTGTTACCAACTTCATTTTGATTTTGCTGCACTGTTGCTCCATATAACCTACTAAGTATTTTGCGTTGCCATGTTGCAAATCTGGAGTGCAGAAAAATTTTTCCCGCACTAGAGCGGAAAAGTGATTCTTTGCGTTCTGTAATCAGTGCAGCAATGGCCACTTTTCAACGTAACTGTAGGAAAAATATATTTTCCATTGATAATATAATACGTTTGCATAAAATTGAGATTAGATTATTTTTGTTGATCAATCATATTTCTACATTGTTGATAAGCTGGCATCCTTGAGGAGGTAGTAAGAGATAGCGCTATCTTGAATAAAAAAGACTGAGAAATTGTCAAAAATCACAGATTTATTGATACTTAGAAAGACCGGTTTCGGTTTCACACCATTGTCAATCTCTGATAAACAGTTTATCAGACAATGATGTAATAACCGAAACCGGTCTTTCTATGTATCAATAAATCTGTGGTTTTTGATAATTTCTTAGTCTTTTTCATTCAATATGAATAACTACCACAATATCAACTTCTCAACTACACAAAAAGTGATAGCGCTATCTTCTTTGTCGAATGATAGACAAGGATAGCAACACCAATATTAATCAAATACTGCCATTGTAACGTGGACTTCCCTATAGAAGTAGGCTCACTAAATAATAAAACTATAACTTTCGAAATGTGTTGTGTAACAGCAACTGATGGGTGATCTTTGTTTTTCACAACTTATAAAATCTATCAATACCAAACCAGGGTATCATCTTTCAAGTACTCTTAATTATCTCAGACATTGTCATCTTTTATTTTCAACTGCCCTGAATTTGAATCCTCTCAGACATTGTATACAAAGGCATACTTATCATAATATGAATATAATCTTAGGACTATCAATTTTTGTCATTTTTATAAAAGTGTTTTCATAACATCATTTGAACTATTTTTATCAAAATTAGGGAGAGAAACAAAATTTGGGTTTATCCTATTGATTCTCTCCATCAATTTGATATTGTGATTGTGGACCGTAATAAATACATTTTGATAGATGATAACTAGTAGTTCTGTGAACAGTAGACCTCACGCAGTATTCTCATCCACAAGTACCTGATTGAAACTATAGACCTTATGTAAATACAAATACAATAGACTGGCTTCTCCACACATCTGTGTAATCACTTGTCAGCTGATTTATGATGAATAGTTCTATAGTCTGATTTTTACTCTAATATTGGCGTATGAAGGAGGCTCCTTTTTCCTTTTATATTATCCTTGGTATGCAAAATTTCCAAAAACCTTGCATATACGTCGACGCGCAATTAAAAGAGGAATGTACCTGTCAAATTTCATGAAAATCTATTACCGCGTTTCGCCGTAAATGCGCAACATATAAACATATAAACATTTAAACATTCAAACATTTTAACATTTAAACATTAAGAGAAATGCCAAACCGTCTGGACTATTTTTATCAAAATTAGGGAGAGAAACAAATTTGGGTTTATCCTGTTGATTCTCTCCCAATCATTAATTTGATATTGTGATTGTGGACCGTAATAAATAAATTTTGATAGATGATAACTAGTAGTTCTGTGAACAGTAGACCTCACGCAGTATTATCATCCACAAGTACCTGATTGAAACTATAGACCTTATGGAAACTCAAATACAATAGACTGGCTTCTCCACATATCTGTGTAATCACTTGTCAGCTGATTTATGATGAATAATTCTATAGTCTGATTTTCACGATAATATTGGCGTATGAAGGAGGCTCCTTTTTCCTTTTATATTATCCTTGAAATGCAAAATTTCCAAAAACCTTGTATATACGTCGACGCGCAATTAAAAAAGGAACATACCTGTCAAATTTCATGAAAATCTATTACCGCGTTTCGCCGTAAATGCGCAACATAAAAACATGTAAACATATAAACATTCAAACATTTAAACATTTAAACATTTAAACATTCAAACATTCAAACATTCAAACATTCGAACATTCAAACATTCAAACATTCAAACATTCAATCATTCAATCATTCAAACATTCAAACATTTAAAAATTCAAACATTAAGAGAAATGCCAAACCGTCGACTTGAATCTTAGACCTCACTTCGCTCGGTCAATAATAATTAACATACCTACTAATAATCGAAACATAACATTCCAATTGTGTAACAGCAAAATGGTGGGTCAGCCTCATTTCTTAAAACTTACTCTCTCAATCGATATCGAACCAAGGTTCCATCTTTCACCCCCAACTGCCATAAATTTGAATTTACTCAAACATTGTATACAAGAACATAATTAAATAATATAAACATAATAATGATAATGATTATAAATATACCTGCTTATAATCGAAACATATCATTCCAATTGTGTAACTAGTAGTTCTGTGAACAGTAGACCTCACGCAGTATTCTCATCCACAAGTACCTGATTGAAACTATAGACCTTATGGGAATACAGCAATAGACTGGCTTCTCCACACATCTGTGTAATCACTTGTCAGCTGATTTATGATGAATAATTCTATAGTCTATTCTATTCTATAGTCTTGTCTAATCTATTTATTACAACTTACTCTCTCAATCGATATGAAACCGAGGTGTCATCTTTCACTTTCAACCTCCCTCAATTCAAATTCTCTCAGACATTGGATACAATCCAATCCACTCGATTGGATGTTGACGTCAACGAGACGTAATTACGTCAGCAACGTATCCAGTAACAGACGTCGGATATCGTGTTGCTTGCACCCTGTAATTATGTTGGACGACGTTTGTCTGTTGCAGTCTCACCTCGACAAGCCGACTCGACGAGTGAACTCGACAAGGGTGTCACTTTTACTCGAGCAACTCGTGGGCCGAGCGCCAAAGCAACAGAGCTCTCAACGCTCGAATATTTTGCATAGCTCTCTCTTTGTCCCGCCTATGTAACTTGAGATGCTTTGCCTTTGTCGTTTGAAAGCTCAGGGGACTTGACTTTTTGACCTGCGATGAGCTAGAGGGACTTGATTAAGATTGAGAAGGCTTCAGCCGGCGACATAGAGCTGTTTGTCAAAGTGTCATTTTGTTTTGGAGCTGATATGAAAAACTCTGTCTCTCTCTCCTAATATCTTTACCGTGGAAAAGTGTTTAAATTTGTCAAGTTTACTCGAATTCAGTTTTTTTTTCTCACAATATTTCTTATACGTTCGGGTTGGATAGGGAATGCAATTTTTAAAACTTACTTAAAACTATTTTAATCCCATATTCCCATTTATATCGACTAATCGCATGACTAACGATCTCTTTCTCGTGAAGGAGTGTTTGAATTTTATCAAGTTTACTAGAATTTGAGGATTTCTCCACAATATTTCTTATACGTTCTAGTTGAACGGAAATTCGATGTTGAAAACTTACATGAAACTGTTTCAGTCCAATATTCCCATTTATATCGACTAATCGCATGACTAATGATTTCTTTCCCGTGAAGAAGTGTTTAAATTTGTCGAGTTTACTTGAATTTAGAATTCCTTCACAATATTCCTCATACGTTCAAGTTAAATGAAAATGCAATTTTTAAAACTTACTTGAAACTGTTTTAGTCCAATATTCCCATTTATATCGACTAATAACATGACTAACGACTCATCGACTAAAGTCAGTTAAGCTGGGTATTCCTTGGTGCGTAAATGCCGTCGTCGACCACGACAGGGTGTGTATCTCAGATTGGGTAGATTTAAATTTGTCTACATAACCTAAAATATTATGTTCAATTATGCTTTAATGGGTAAGGTTGTGCTTATACTTTTAAATGCAAATATGTTGATACTATTAGAAATGTTTTCATTCTTGAATAATAAACACAAATGATGAAAAATTATTTAATCAGCTGTTTTAGCACACTTGAAATTTGGACAATATGAATGTCAACAATGCTTGTCGTCGTCGACTGCGGAAGTTTAAGCACAAACGGAAATGCACCTTAACACACACATTTTTGACGTACTATTTTTTGCCTTCCTCATTAATTATTCTATTGGATTCAGGTGGGTTTCATGAGTAAATGCCGTTGACCAGACAGGGTGAAGATCTCAAATTGGGTAGATTTCAATTTTTCTCAATTATCTGGAAGATTATGTTCAATGTATGTTTGATGTTGCTGGAGATAATGTTGTCAAAAACAGGGTTTTTCGCGATTTTCTCAGAAACGGCTTCAACGATTTTGATTAAATTTATACCTAGAATGGTCATTGATAAGCTATATCAACTGCTATAAGTCCCACATCTGTAAAAATTTCAGGAGCTCCGTCCTATCGATGCAAAGTTTGATTTTAGATTCCCAATTATCAGGCTTCAGATACAATTTAAACGAAAAATTTAGAGTGAAAAAGATTGAGCATAAAAATCTCTACAATTAATGTCCAGTTACATTTCCACCTAGAATTGAAAATAAGCTCGAAATTCGAGAAAATGTGATTATTCAATTGCAAACTGTTGGCAACTGTTGATTCTATTAAATGATTCACCATGAAGAGATAGCGTGTGTCTCCAGTGTTATTGTCCTGTCACCAGCTGGCACAGATATTTGTTTATAAGTAGACTTGAGATGCGCGTGAACACTAGCGTCAGGTGATCAATTCTCATAACGGCAAGGAAAGGTGTGTGAGTGCGCCACACCAGATGCAGAGACTCATATGCAGCGCTAGTGTCGTACTTGGAATTGAAATCCGCCATTGAGGGAGCAACTCATAAGATTATTTCATACCAATGCCACCAATGCCTTTGTGATCTATAGTATTACAAATAAATAATATATATATCGTGCTAAAATACCCCAATGGCGGTCTTCAATGTCAAGTAAGAGCTATCATTGGGAAGGCATAGGCATTGTGGCTCTATATCTCTTTAAGGTCTTTGGTCTCCAGCGTTATTGTCCAGTCACCATCTGGCACAGATATTTGTTTATAAGTAGACTTGAGATGCGCGTGAACACTAGCGTCAGGTGATCAATTCTCATAACGGCAAGGAAAGGTGTGTGAGTGCGCCACACCAGATTTATTCAATTTGGAAGAATTCATAAGGACGGCATAAAATTGAACATCAAAAATCGATGTGTGTGTAGCTATCGAATATCATATGACTTATCGCCTTAGGACTTGGAAAATTAACAGCTTGATGAGAGTTGTTACGTTGATGATAGTAGATAAAGGATGATGGAAGATAACGTTAAGAAGGAAATGTTAACGAAATATTGCGTTTGTCGTGCGCAATAGTCTACATCTCAGATGAGTAAGTGACAGTGGGCAACATTGTAGAAGAGATATGACCTCAGTGAAATTCTGCAATAATATGAGGTGAGCCGAGGTCTCCAACAATTGTTTTCTCTCACCCTTTCTTCCCGCGCGAATATCATGGCAGAGGGAATGATAGAGCAGTGTACAAAATAGGAAAGAGCGGGACAGGAAGGAAAAAGAAAGAGACGGATGGTAGTGCAATGTACAAATAGGAAAGAGTGGGACAGTAAGGAAAAAGAAAGAGACGGATGATAGAGAAATGTACAAATAGGAAAGAGCGGGACAGTAAGGAAAAAGAAAGAGACGGATGATAGTGCAATGTACAAAATGGGAAAGAGCGAGACAGGAAGGAAAAAGGAAGAGACGGATGGTAGTGCAATGTACAAGTAGGAAAGAGCGGGACAGTAAGGAAAAAGAAAGAGACGGATGATAGTGCAATGTACAAATAGGAAAGAGTGGGACAGTAAGGAAAAAGAAAGAGACGGATGATAGTGCAATGTACAAATAGGAAAGAGTGGGACAGTAAGGAAGAAGAAAGAGACGGATGATAGTGCAATGTACAAGTAGGAAAGAGCGGGACAGTAAGGAAAAAGAAAGAGACGGATGATAGTGCAATGTACAAATAGGAAAGAGTGGGACAGGACGAAGAAAGAAAGAGAGGAAGATTGTTTTAATCAAACCCGCCGTTACTCTTTGGCTGTCATCACTAACCCCAAAAGATCACCGCTGAAAGTTGAAGCAACACCTACTACTGTATAACGGACCCAACCAAATTATCTACCTTTGCGTGCTTATCTGCAACTCTTTTTCTCTCCATCATCTCTTTCTCTCACTCTCTCTCACTCACTCACTCTCTTCCTCATTCTTCTCCCACTCATTCACTCACTCTCTCAATCAATCACTATCTATCTATCTCTCTCTCTCTCTCTCTCTCTCTCTCTCTCTCTCCCTCTCTTTTGGTAGAGAGTTAGTGGGGAGGATATTTTTAATATTCTTTCCAAAGAATGGACATTGATATGTCCAAACCTCCGCCAATTTATGTAGATGCATAACAATATAATTATTATCTATAGTTATTATATTACAAATTGCTTTTTCATATCATATACAGTTCAACAATTATTTTCTTAGTCTATATAATGTAAATTCATCTATAACTTTGCTGTATTGTAAGCTATTGTATATAAGTGTATAAGACAGTATATATTGTAATCTACATAAATAAAGTACTCAATCAATCAATCAATCTCTCAGGGTTGTGTGGCAGAGAGGACCAGGAGTCCTAATTCCGCCCTAATAAATGCATATAATCAATCAATCAATCAATCTCTCTCTCTCTCTCTCTCTATTGTATTGTATTATGAAGTTTAACATTTCATGGTATACTTTCATGATAAGTTTCATTCCACATGGATGCAAATAACATCTTCTCTTTCCTCCAGTATTGCTAATGTGATCTAGTATAATGTTGATGGCTTAATATATACTATATTATTTTCTTTGATACTGTATCATTGTAATTGATTATACTGATGCAGAACTGTTAAATAATTATTTATCTCTCAAGTTTGATTTAATTTTATTGTCAATTTTTGTAAATGTCACCATAGGCAAGAGCCTTGTAACAATTATCGATAAATATCTATCTCTCTCTCTCTCTCTCTCTCTCTCTTCTCTCTCTCTCTCTCTCTCTCTCTCTCTCTCTCTCTCTCTCTCTCTCTCTCTCTCTCTCTCTCTCTAAATCCTTAGTTGAATTGATTAAATTAACGTTTTTGTAGAGAGTTAGTGGGAAGGATATTTTGAATATTCTTCCGAAGAATAAACATTGATATGTCCAAAGCTCCGCCAATATTTATGTAGATGCATAACAATATAATTATTTATAGTTATTATATTACAAATTGATTTTTCATATCATATACAGTTCAATAATTATTTTCTTAGTCTATATTATGTAAATTCATCTATAATTTTGCTGTATTGTAAGCTATTGTATATAAGTGTATAAGCCAGTATATTGTAATCTACATAAATAAAGTACTCAATCAATCAATCAATCACTCACGCACTCTCTCTCTCTCTCTAGGGTTGTTTGGCAGAGTGGTCCAGGAATCCTAACTCCGCCCTATTAAAAGCATATAATCAATCAATCACTCTCTTTCAGTCTTTCTCTCTCTCTCTCTTTCTCACTATCTATCCTTCTCCCACTCCCTCCCTTAGCAAGTTTCCGTCATGTTATCCTTCTCTCTGATTCCTAACTATCTCATGTTATGCTTCTCTCACCCCTATCTGGAATACGTACATCGGGTAATCCTTCTCTCTCTTCCTCTCTCTGTCTCTCTCTCTTTCACTCTTATCTAGGATCTCTCAAGTTATCCTTCTCTTTCTCTCATCTAGGCTCTCCCCAGTTATTCCTCTCTCACTTCATTCCTCATCCTGGTTCCCTTTCATTATTCTTCTCTCACTCTAATCCCGATCTAGATCCTCTACATTATCCTCCTTCCTCTCTCCCGCATCTGGATTTCCTCTCTTTATCCCTTTCTGTCACTCCCCAATCCAGGTTCCTTAACATTCTTTCTCTCTCCCCCTCATCTGGGATAATCTCTTTATCCCTCTCACTCCCCAAATAGTCCACCTTGAGTTATCCTTCTCTCTCTGTCTTTCACATCTGGGCTCCCTCACCTTTTCATTAATATTTTCCTGTGATGAAAAATGCCGCTAATCGCTGTTGGCTTTTCTCATCCAGTTTTTCATAATATTTTCCGATTAGTCTTTCCTTTGCACTGAGCCGGTGTTTTTCCCCCAAACTGAGGGTTGGCTTACAAAGGGATAATAACGGTGACTTATAACCTAAATAATATCGTAACAGCTTCCCACTCAACAAAATATACAATCTCAATTTTTATGAATGAATCAATTAATCATTTAGTTATTGGCCGAGCAAAGTGAGGTCTAAGATTCAAGTCGACGGTTTGGCATTTCTCTTAATGTTTAAATGTTTTATATGTTTTTATGTTGCGCATTTACGGTGAAACGCGGTAATAGATTTTCATGAAATTTGACAGGTATGTTCCTTTTTAAATTGCGCGTCGACGTATCTACAAGGTTTTTGGAAATTTTGCATTTCAAGGATAATATGAAAGGAAAAAGGAGCCTCCTTTATACGCCAATATTACCGTAAAAATCAGACTATAGAATTTATTCATCATAAATCAGCTGTCTCTCTCTCTCTGTAGTTTTCTGCTCGTAAGCAGGTCCTTCTATATGGCAGCAGCCCTCCACTCTCTTCTATTCTCTGCCAGTCGCTTCGTTGCATAGTAGCTCATACCCTCCTAGTCTAGCTGTCAGCTGTCTAGTGGGCTATAATACTACCCGTTCAAAAACATCGAACATCTTGAAAATGTATCTTTTCATTAATGTTAGTAGACAGTTGACTATAATACTGCCCGTTCAAAAACATCGAACATCTTGAAAATTGTATCTTTCCATCAACGTTGTAGACAGTTGCAGCCAGACCTGATAACAGCGCTCACACTCACATTCTGGGACGACACGTCACGGTACAATAATATAGGATAGAAATCTCTATGTTTATTTAGGATTTTTTCCAGACATTTTTAATTGATAAATTATTTGTGAATTTTTGAGAAAACATAACAACAGGTCAATGTAACTCACTGAGCGCGAGGTCTACTGTTCACAGAACTGCTAGTATATTTGTGATTTTAGTAATATTTTTGACAAAATCCCAGTGTTTTCATTATGGATAGATATCACAACATCTCACCAGCAACAAGATCTGAAGAGAAATATATTATTCTCTTGATGAACAAAATATAATAGATTATCGAAATTAAGAATGTATAGTTGATATATTTTACTACATCACATATATCGGTATCAACTATCCTCTATAGAAGGCAGTGGCAAGGTAGAGAATCAGTAACGCTGTTCTATCTCTCTCCTGCCATGATAATGGGGACCTCATTATAGTAGAGCCAAACTAGGCCTAACCAGTATCAAATTAATATAAAAAGGGCAACTAAGTTCTTTTAAATTGATTAAGATTGAATCATTATTGGGAGAAGTTGAGATTTATTCGTGAAAAGACAGACGAATTTTAATCTATAGTGGGGTGCACATTATTATGGCAGTGGAGAAAGATAGGAGAACAACGTTGCCGATCCTCTAGCTTATCAATGTCTTCTATATAAGGTAGCTGATACAGGTTTATTGATGGACTATTAACTGTTCATTCTCGTTTAAAATTATCAATTTTATTTTATTAAGCGAGAAATTACATTTTCAACTATCTCATAATGAATTTCCATGATTGTGTTAGAATAATTTGTTAATCCCAATCATTAATTTAATATTGTGATTGTAGACCGTGATAAATGAATTTTGATAGATGATAACTAGTAGTTCTGTGAACAGTAGACCTAACGCAGTATTCTCATCCACAAGTACCTGATTGAAACTATAGACCTTATGGAAATACAGCAATAGACTGGTCTCTACACATATGTGTAATCACTTGTCAGCTGATTTATGATGAATAATTCTATAGTATGATTTTTACTCTAATATTGGCGTATGAAGGAGGCTCCTTTTTCCATTTATATTATCCTTGATATGCAAAATTTCCAAAAATCTTGTATATACGTCGACGCACAATTAAAAGAGGAACATACCTGTCAAATTTCATGAGAATCTATTACCGCGTTACGCCGTAAATGCGCAACATATAAACATATAAACATTTAAAATTCAAACATTTGAACATTTAATTATGAAGAGAAATGCCAAACCGTCGACTTGAATCTTAGACCTCACTCCGTTCGGTAAATTAACTGTTCATTCTCGTTTAAAATAACCAATTATATTTTATGAGGCAAGAAATAACATTTTTCAACTATTTCATAATCAAGTTCGAGTATTTTGTTGATCAATTATCAATTCTACATTGTTCAAATACGATCTGGCAACAGAGCAGAGCGGGAAAGAGATAGCGCTAGCCGCTTTCTTGGATGATAGACAAGGATAGCAATACCATTGCCAATCAAACACTGCCATTATAACGTGGACCTCACTATAGTCTAATCCTTGAAATTTTGATACTCGGGGAGTAACAGGTCAGTGAGTGAAGTCTATGCATCCTATCTTATCGATACTCAACTGAGTATCCGATGAGTGAATGGATGGAACTGGTTCCTTATTGGAACGCATGGAGAAGCTAGAGCAAATGAGGTAAACAAGATGGAAGTACATAAGATATGTCCAAGAAGTAGAATCTTTTCAAAGTATCTGAACTAGATGGGGAAAAACCGGGATTGATGCTTATATCAGCTTCTCAAAGCTACATCGATCGGCAGTATTCTAGCTGAGTACTCTAATGTACTATCTTTCAATATATTGGAGTCTTTGAAGTGTGGTCTCAAAATCAATGTGCGATTACATTAGACTCTATCAGAAATAATGTTAGATTGGAAGCTTTCAGTGGATGAGAAATATGCATTAGCTTTCAAGATGTATGACTGGTGTTCTGATTCCTGAGGTTCTTTCAAGGAAACCTCATTACATGGACTTTTCAGATAGCAATAGGAGAGAGAAAATATGAAGAATGTCCCAGATAACGTGTAACATGCGAAGACCATGGATTCTACATGGAATTTGCAACAATATTTAATTTATTTATCACATAGTGTACAAATACTTAACATGAGGAAAGGCACAACAGGCTCATGTCCAAAACTGTCCCATTTCCAATTTATACTATACTGTCCAAATCAAAATGTTTGTTATGTCACTTTCACTTTTGAAATTGAAATTGGAATTCTTTATTCTCCAAAAAAGATTTACAATACAATTATATTTGCATGTGAAAAATGAAAATACATTTGATTGGAGGCTCCTCTTATATGGTCACATGCCTTTGAGAGAGAAGCGAGTTGTCTAGTAGCATCCAATATACATTATCTTAAATTAAACTATTCATAGCTATGAAAAATATGACTAAATACAATAAAAAAATTTATTTGAGAAAGAATAGACAAGTGTAACAAATAAAACAAAAGTCAATCTGGAGAGAGGTATTATGATGAATAAAATAAAAGAAACCAAATCAGGTAAACTAAAAACGAAGTGGGAAGCACGGTGAAATCGACGAACAAAATAAAATCGTTAAAAAATATACAATAATTGTTGAAAATCTGCTACTTTGACCAAGGATCGAGAACACTCACATCCAACAAGCGCACTCATTCACACATTCGTTACTCACTCTCAATGCTTATGTAATGTACAATTATTAGCCAAAAAAGGTACAATCATCGGAAAGAGTAAGGTGATACTGAAATATCAATTTTCAAAATACATTTTACGCTCTTCAATACTCAGATAAACGAGCAAATTTTGAATTAAATGGATAGGCCTACTATCAGAGTCTAAAATCAAAAAATCTAGAACAGTAAATTGATAATAATTAATCAAAAAGTCTAAATTTTGAATGAAACTAGAAATGTAATAATAAATCCAATATCGGATAGAAAATTCACGAATGACGCATCATCACGTCTGAACGACTGGACTGATCAATTTGATATTTTGCATATAGATGTCTAGTTTGTCGAGGATGGTTCAAGTGTATTCTGAATTTCTCAAGACTTCTGTGGGTGAAATTTACAGTTTGTCAAGTTTTTAATTAGACCCTCGCGAAGCACGGGTTACCAGTGAGTAATGTAATAGAGGGGAAGATTGGCTTATACACATACCGTAAGGGATAGGAAATTCACAAATGACGCATCATCCCGTCTGAATTACTGCAGTGATCAATCAACTTGATATTTTGCGTATAGATTCTTCATTTACCAAGGATAGTTATAGGAAGAAAAAGACTAAGAAATTGTCAAAAAGCCACTGATTTATTGATAATTAGAAAGACCGGTTTCGGTTATTACACCATTGTCAATCTCTGATAAACTCCAATTATCAATAAATCAGTGGTTTTTTGACAATTTCTTAGTCTTTTTCATTCAATATGAATAATTACCACAATATCAACTTCTCAACTACACAAAAAGATAGTTATAGGCTTATTTTAAATTTTTTAAGATTTCAGTAGGTTGAATTTTTAGTTTTTCAGGTTTCAAGTGAGGCCTTACGGAGCACGGGTTACCACCTAGTAATATAATAGAGGAAAAAATGGCTTATACACATACCGTACGGGACAGAACATTCACGAATGACGCATCATCACGTCTGAACCACTCAACTGATTAACTTGAAATTCTGCGTATAGATTCCTACTTTACCGAGGATGGTTATAGGCATTTTACAAATTCTCTAAGATCTCAGTAGGTCAAGTTTTCAATTAGCCTTTCGAAGCACGGGTTACCTGCTAGTAACGAATAATGCTGAAGATAGGCAGCATCAAATTCAGGTTTGCCAACTTGCTTTTGACAGTATGTGAAAGTTTCACATGTTTCCGTTGAGGTTAAGTTGGCCAACTCTAAGCATCCAAAAGTTTGCAAATGAAGGCACCAAAACCGTCAACACAGTGGAGACCGTTGTTAACTTCCGCCGGCAGAATGTTTCCACAATCGATTGCAGGGTTGGAGAGAAGTTTACGAAATGTTTAATGGGTTTGTACTGTAGTTAGACTTGAGCGCCGTGCAATTCAAAGGTAGGCAACCCGCGCTACAAACAATCGCTTTTTAACTTTGCTTCTTTGCCGTCTAATTATTGCGACTTTGATACAAAAATTACTAACAAGCTATGAAGCCCCAAATAATGCCTAAAGTGAGTTCTACGTTATAACGGCAGTGTAAAGGAAGATAGGAGTACAGCGTTGCCGATTCTCTAACAACCTATTTTTACCGTGAAGCTTCTTTGCCGAGTGAAAAGCAAGCAGCTTTGCTACAAAAAACTCACAAGCTGGCCCATCTCTTTGAAGCCCCAAATAATGCCTATAGTGGGGTCCACGTTATAATGGCAGTGGAGAAAGATAAGTGTACAGCGTTGCCGATTCTCTAACAACCGATTTTTACCGTGTTGCCTCTTTGACTTCTAACAAAGAAGCAACTTTGCAACAAAAACCAACAAGCTACGGAGCCCCAAATAATGTCCAAAGTGAGTTCTACATTATAACGGCAGTGTAAAGAAAGATAGGGGTACAGCGTTGCCGATTCTCTGCAACCCGTCGTGCTACAAATAACCGTGTTTTAAAGCAAGCAGCTTTGCTACAATAAACCCACAAGCTATGAAGTCCAAAATGATGCCTAGAGTGAGGTTCACGTTATAACGACAGTGGAGAAAGATAGGGGTACAGCGTTGCCAATTCTCTAACAACCAATTTCTACCGTGTTGCCTCTTTGGCTTCTAAAAAAGCGAGCGACTTTGCTACAAGAAACCCACAAGCTATGAAGCCCCAAATAATGCCTATAGTGAGGTCCTCGTAAAAACGACAGTGAAGAAAGATAGGGGTACAGCGTTGCCGATTCTCTGCGACCCGTCGTGCTACAAACAACCGCTTTTTAATGTTGACTCTTTGCCGTCTGAAAAGCAAGCAGCTTTGCTACAAAAAAATCACAAGCTGGCCCACCTCTTTGAAGCCCCAAATAATGACTATAGTAAGGTCCAATTTATAACGACAGTGATGGAATATAGGAGAGCAGCGTATTGCCGATTCTCTGCCTTCACACTGCCTTCTATATAGGATAGCTGACACCAGTATATTTTATGTAATTTCAACTGTCCATTCTTGTAATAATCGATTATATTCTATTGGACAAGAAAATATGTAAATTGAAATTTATTTTCTTGTTGAATTTATAATATTTCTACATTTTTGAAGAACGATCTAGTACCGTCGCGACGCTAGAAAAGGATAGCTCCATCTGCTTTGTCAAACTCTGTAATTGGATGTTTGATATCTGTTGGGATTGTGTTAACTTAAAAATGATAGTGAAATACAGAACATTTATTGATAGCTGGCCCGGCGATCTTCGTACCGCCAAATAGTTAATGCATCTCATTACAGACTTTAGCTGGATGCACACCTGAGTAGGTTCGATGCGGCATTCCGCATCCAGGTTGCTTCTTGCTTATTGGTTTGGATGGAAGAGCTCACACACACTGAATCGGGCATGGCGTAGAACGGTGTGATAAGGCAATCTACATAAGATCATCATTTTGTATCACCAAGCCGCGCCCCCTCAGGTGTGCTTAGCATTAGCTTAATCTGATGCACTATATTTTTATGAGAATAATCCAACAATCAGTATTTACATTTTTCTCAACATGGACTTCCTATGTGCTTAGTTAGTTGTGCAGCAGTTTGTATTTTTAGTTATAGTTGAATGCAGCTTGCTGGGAATTGAATTAGTTATTTGTGCAACTAGTGCGCAAAGTGTCAGTTTGCTGCACCGAAAGAAACGTTTACGCCCGAGCCGTAGGCGAGGGCGGAATGGTTTCTTGAGTGCAGCAGAGGAACTTTGCGCACGTATTTCACATTAAGTTTTTCCTACAGTTACCATTGAATATGAAAAGTGGGTAATTATGGGTAAAATTGCCTGAAATCCATCAAATGTTTTTCTGTGTAATTTTATTATTGATAAAAACCTTAATCCTAAAATCCTAAAGTCCTCGTTGTCCTTGGTTATAATATATAATGAATAATAATTAGCGCGTTGTGCTTGGTTGCACCTCTGCTCACTATAGCAGCCACAGCAGTCACTGTTACCAACTTCATTTTGATTTTGCTGCACTGTTGCTCCATATAACCTACTAAGTATTTTGCGTTGCCATGTTGCAAATCTGGAGTGCAGAAAAATTTTTTCCCGCACTAGAGCGGAAAAGTGATTCTTTGCGTTCTGTAATCAGTGTAGCAATGGCCACTTTTCAACGTAACTGTAGGAAAAAGTTATTGAATGTCAAAATGTGAGGCTCGATTTTTTTCTATATAATATATATGTGTGGCCAGCTCACAAATCTTCTCTCATAAGGATTGCATGCAAACTTTGAAGGACTGTAGAAAAAAGTCCTAAAGTCGGATTATAAATTTGATAGGCCATAAACCTGGTCCTGAACATAACGAACAAAACTAAGAGAAAATCAACAAATTCGGTACACAAAAAAAAAAACGTTATTGAATGTAAAAATGTGAAGCTCGATTTTCATTTATATAGATGAATATTATCTACCCATATTACTACCTAATAATGAATATTATTACCCAGTCTACTAAACGAGATCTTTTGTGGAGCCAACAAGTGTGTGAATGATGCATTCAGTGACAATTTTCCTCTTTCTTCTTTCTCTCATTTTTCTTCCGTCTCCATCCGTACCTTTCCACAGTCGACAGTGATAACAAGCTAGCGACAAATGATAAATGACGAGTTGTCCGCCCGCTTTTCCGCATCGCTGGAAAAACGCAATAGTGTGCCGGAAAAAGGATTTTCTTCGGACAGATTTTCCGGGGCCCATTCATTCTAAGCAAACAGTAGACGGACGAATGCCGTTTCTTCTTGCATACAGTAGGCTACTAGATTGTGAGGTGTACGTTATTATGGAAGTGAAGAAATATAGGATAGGGCCCTCTCTTTGTCAGTCTCTTCTGAAATGCACAATTGGAGTCAGGATATTGTTTAATAAGTAAAATATAGGGTCTGGACAAATCTTGATTCGAACCTTCCATTATCCAACTAATCTAATACCATTGAAAAAATCTGGTGTGGCACACTCACACAACTTTCCTTGCTCATTGATCTATAAGCCACATTCTTGAACGAGGATAATCTAGGGGAATAACATTATGCCGATTGGCGACTAAATAAAAACTATTAAAACTATGATTGGGCCTATACTATTGTTATTGTTTTCAGAGTACATTTTCCTTTGTTTGAATTATGAAATTTGAGGATTCTTTAAAAGTTGCCAAAACAGTTGTTCTACAAATAAAATATCGACATGTGTTCTTTTGAATAAACTGCTCTACCTACCTACCTCACGCACGAGAAGGAGGTTACAAAGTAAATTTCTCAGGGATGGGGTGGACCCCCTGTTAGTTTCTCAGGAAGGAGACTCATGCCAGTTAATAGAGCTGATGAATAACTACTATACAGGGTATGAATTTGGAAAAATCGGTCAAGTCATTTTTGAGAAAATCGTGATAGAAATTTAACAAAATTCATTCTTCTCAGGAACACACACACACACACCACACACACACACACACACACACACACACACACACACACCACACACACACACAGACCAACACCCAAAAATCATGTTTTTGGACTCAGGGGACCTTGAAACGTATAGAAAACATGAAATTGGGGTACCTTAAATTTTTTTGGAAAGCAATAATTTCCTTACCTATGGTAATAGAGCAAGGAAAGTTATGAAACGTATAGAAAACATAAAATTAGGGTACCTTAAACTTTTTTGGAAAGCAATACTTTCCTTACCTATGGTAATAGGGCAAGGAAAGTAAAAAGATAGCATTGGAAGATATCTCATGGTATAGGGATTCTATGTTTCAAATTTCACTGACAACTCAAGCCAATAGTCCTAGAGTTCTTTTCATAAAGCTATAACACTGGTAGTCTCTCATACTGTGCCGTTCTTTTACACTCTCACCCGGTCAAAACAGTAATAATAGACATCAGTCGACACTGGGGTTGAGTTGATGAAATTCAGCCTCAAATTTGGAACATAAACGATACTATGAGATATCTCAAGCTATATCTTCTCTATTCTAATATCTAATACCACCATTTCTTGTCTGAGCTGAAACGTAATCCTAATTATATTTCCCAATCAAACTGAATAGGATTTGATACTTAAACAGGTTATACTCAATACCAGACTGATTCCGCCGATGCAAAATTTCAAGTTAATCAGTTGAGTAGTTCATAGTGATGCGTCATTCTTGAATTTCCTATGCCGTACGTGTAAAATCGAATTCTTTCCTTTATTATATCAATGTCGGGGCACCGAGCTTCGCTCGTTATCAATTATTTACTGATAAACAAAACACAATATTCTTCAAAATGATTGGGGAAGAACTAACAGGCAGAGCCCAAAACTGTCTCTTCCCCGAATTTTGTTTTATACACTATAAATAGTCCAAGAAGTGGGTTATGTTTCATACACTTGAAATCAGGTCCAATTTCCAGTCCAAATATTTGAGAACAGAAAAGTTCTAATTTAGATTGTTTACAAACCAAATTGAATAATAAAATAACACTCACTAATCACTCGAAATAGTCGAATAATGATCAACTTTGAAAATTTTGATACACTCTAGTTTAGGAGGATTATCTAGATTAGTGTAGCTAGATTAAATAGATTGAATAGATTAATTGAATGAAAAAGACTAAGATATTGTCAAAAAACCACTGATTGTGACTACACAAAAAGTGAATAGATTAAATAGCTAGATTAAATAGATTAGCTTGATCAAATAGATTAAAGTCTAGTCTGTATAGTCTAGCTACATAAAATTCCTAGCTGATTGATCATGATTACACAGCTGAAATAATTCTGTCTCTCTCCCACACAGGCACACGCATCTTCTGTTATCGACAGACGATGAAATTATCATCTGTTTTTCCAAGGATGAATAATTATTATCCTTTTCATGACCTTCAGCGAGTTTTCCCAAGGATGAGACCTAGTGCAATCGAACTTTCATATCATGAACCTACTAAGTTCCAAATTTCGCAAGAATCGTTAGAGCCGTTTTCGAAATCCGTTGGACATAAATGAATAGCCAGATATAGAAATATATAGATATATACAGAAATTGTTCGCTTGAATGAATAGGATAGATGTAGATATTAAAATATGATATTTATTCAGTATTATTCTGCCTCTAATGGAAGCTGCTAGTAGTAGACGTCACTCTTGACCCTTTGTGCATAGTGTGTTTCACTAACACTCATCTTTCACAGATATTTTTTTGACGTTATCGACAACAGTCGAATTATTTCTGCCAATCACTCGCCGTGTTTGCAGTTCCTAAAATAAAAACAGAGCATATTCGCACTCTTGATATATGGATAATTGCACAAAACAAGCAATTAAAACGAATCAGTTTCCCAGAATTTCCATCAACAGCCCTGGTACTGATTGCAATTATTTTGTTACATGATAATAATGAACGCCCGAAACCATCCTCTTCAGAAGAACTCAATGTTTTGACAAAGGAAGGTGTATCAATGTTTCATTCAGATGATTTTTTTCAGGGATTCCATTGAAGATAATTTTCCTCGTGATTTTACAGAATTAATGTTACAACGTTTCATCCCACACAGGCTAGGCCTCGAGCGGTTTTTGTTTTATTTATTCATATGAAACAATCTTATCATCATGCTTAATCATTATATTAGTGTAGGAAGTTCAATGATTCGATAATAACAAAAATAATATCAAGTGACCTGGCTGGCTCAAGTCTGGTGTCAGAGTTTTCAGGTCGCAACTCATCAATTTCAGGATCAATAATGATTCGATGATAAGAGGCTGTTTTTCCTGTCAATGTACTATTCTTTGGATGAATAAAATCTTTTTGCCACACTGCACAGAAAGCAGCTGTTTTCCAGTCCCTACGTAGATCTGAAAGAAATTGTTTGCAGACGACTCTCGTCTGACGTCAGAACAGGTCTCTTTCCGGCCTAGGCCGGAAAGAGTACCCTTTCCAGCCGCTAACATGGAACTTAGAAAGGTGATCAAAAAACAGCTGATCAAAAAACTTTTCATCATTTGTGTTCATTATTCAATAATTAAAACATTTATAATAATATTATCTTATTTTCATTTGAAAGAATAGAAAAATAAACTCATCCTCCCACATAATTGAATATCATCTTTTAGGTTATTTAGACGAATCAGAATAAAAAATAAAAATACTTGGACAATTTCCTGATATTCAGATTACCTCAGATTTGCTAGAGCTATCACCTTCCACTTCTGCTTTCGGAAGTGCTTAGTAAGCAACTATTCTCATATAAATATTATTTATTTTTGTGTGTGGCGAAATAGTATATTTCGCACCTAGAGCAGAAAATGAGATTTTTCCAGCTCGAAATCGGTTTTCAAGTCCGAGGCCGTAGGCCGAGGACTAGAAAAGATTGAGAGCTGGAAAAACATTTTTGCCCGTGGTGCGAACGATATTTTTCGCCACACTACAGGTATTGCTGAAAAAATAAATAAAGAATACAAAATAAAGAATACTCGTTAAGCTATCGTACCTATCTCTTGATTTTAGTGGTAGAAGATTTGCAGTCAGGATTTCAGATTCTTTTAAAATTTCACTTGGAAGAGACAACTTTCTGGCCTAGACCGGAAAAGAAACCCTTTTCTGACGTCGTCTGCAAACAAGGTCTTTCAGATCTACGTAGGGACTGGAAAACAGCTGCTTTCTGTGCAGTGTGGCGAAAAATAGCGTTCGCACCACGTGCAAAAATGTTTTCCGGCTCTCAATCTTTTCTAACCGATTGAAAACCGATTTCGAGCCGGAAAAATCTCATTTTCTGCTCTAGGTGCGAAATATACTATTTCTGAGGAATGAAATATAATCGATTATTTTTAAGAGGAATGTACATAATTTGATTGTATGATGTGAGATGTTTTGGTATTCCTCCATAATTGAAAGAATAAGACGCTGATGCTGTCTCTGTGATTTTAATTGATTTTGAACAAATATTGTGGCCTCGGACTTGAAAACCGATTTCGAGCCGGAAAAGTCTAATTTTCGGCCCTAGGTGCGAAATATACTATTCTCATTTCATTTCAATCAATATTCCCATTAAAACAATGCTGATATCAAAGATTCTACAACAATATTTTGAAATTTTTTAACGTTTCAAATTTATGAAATTGTCACATTATTTGTTGATGTAATGTTTGAATTCTTGTTTCAGGTAAGAGACAACGCATGTGTTTCCTTTGATACTTCTCTTCAATTGATGGTCAGTTACATTTTACATTCGAGAAAATACTCGACTAAAATCTATTTCATTTCAATTGAAACAGACTACTTGTAGACAGATTTTAATTGAAAAACATCACGATTTGGATGAAAAATAATCATTTCCAATAACAACAAAGCGGAAATTCAATTAAGGAAAGCAGTTGAGGAAAAATATTATTCTATCAACTCAATTCTATTCTATTCGAGAAAAAATGCGATCGTAAATCTTGAAAGCTGGAATGATCATAACGTTGGAAAAGTGATATGTTTGTATGGAAGCATTCTGAGCAATGAGTAAATACGGGATGAAAAATAAAAGAAATCTCGGTTTTAATTGAAACGTGGGAGTTGGCTCAAGATAAACAGAGACGGCAGATATCAAACAATCGCAAATCCCTTGTTCAAACACATTCTTCTTCTCTTTTCCCCGGACTGTAAATTGAATGAATGTATCAGCTCACGAGGAACTAATATTTTCTATCCAAACCATTTACTTTATTCCATTCTCTATGAAAGGAAAATACAAATTGATAAACCTTCATTATCAGAAAGAGTAAAGTATTCTCCAGGGACAAAATATAAAAGAGTTTCTTTAATATTCTCTATCCTAATCATTCAATTTATTTTCTTCGTTTGGAAAGAGACAAACAAATTGATAAACCTTCATTATATTTCTGGTTTCATTCAAAATTTAGACTTTTTGAATAATTATTAAGTTACTGTTATAGATTTTTTGATTCTAAGCTCTAATGGTATCTATTTTATTCAAAATTTGCTCGTTTATCTGGGTATTGAAGAGCGTGAATTATTGTATTTTGAAAAATGAGAGTGACATAACCAACATTTTGATTTGGACAGTATAGTATAAATTGAAAATGGGAAAAATTTGGCACGAGGCTGTTGTTCCTTTCCTCATGTTAAGTATTTGTACACAATTTGATGAATTATCATGAAGAATAAGGTATTTTCCAGGGACAAAATAGAAAAGAGTTTCTCCAATATTTCTGTTCAAACTATTTGATTTATATTCTTGGTTCAAAGAAAGAAATACGAATTGATAAACCTTCATTATAAGGAGGAATTCATTGATTCATTCATATGGCTTCTATTAGCAGAGAGATCCTTTTGGATGTTCTGCCTTGCCGTATCACCCAATGTCAATTCCTATCAACACTCAAGTTTAAAGGTAATCTCTTGGGCTCTTCATGTTTTCTCACTAAACATTTGCACTTCCAGGAGGAATGAGGAGACAAAATAAAAAGGGTTTCCCTTCGAAAGCCTGATAAACAGGAGTGGAGTGTTTAATTATTCAACAACACTGATGATAATAATACTGTGTAATATAGTACAGTACATTCGTTCTGGAAGCAAAGAGATATATAGATTTCTCTTGTAGTTACATTACATGTGTGATCTCTACTGAGTTGACTACTCATTTTTCACTTGGAAATTATTATGAACTAGGAAACCTGGTAGGACGGATAATCAAATAAATGTCAGCTCACGAAGAACTAATATTTCCTATCCAAACCTTTCGTTCTATTTTCTTCGTAAGGAAAGAGAAACACAAATTGATAAATCTTCATTAAAAGGAGGAATAAGGTATAATCCAGAGGAAAAATGAAAAGAGTCTCTCTTAAAATCTCTGATGAACTCTAAAGCCCGCTTCTAAAGCTTCCTCTTTATTTGGTGAATTCGGTCCTAAGACCCGCCGCAAGATAGACCAACGCTAATCCACGAAAATCAACCCACGCCGTGGGATGTTTTGTGAACAATTGCTGTAGAATAATTCATAATCAATCAGCTGACAAGTGGATTATTCCATAAAGAAACAATAGCGTAAGTGGATATCCCATGGTATAGGGCGTTTATGTCGCAACTTTCACTGATATCTCAAGCCGATTATTGTCAATTATTGTCGATTTTTACTATTTTGTTGGGGTGAGTGTATGAACGGCACAGTATGAGAGACTAGGAGCGTCACACAGCTCCACGGGGAAGAACTACGTGGACTATCGGCTTGAGATAACAGTAAAAGTTGCGACATAAACGTCCTATACCATGGGATATCTACTTACGCTATTGTTTCTCTATGATTATCCATTGCATATATTACACAGATGACTGGAGAAACCTAGCAATGGTTTACAAAACATCCCACGGCTTGGGTTGCTTTTCGTGGATTAGTGTGGGTCTATTTTCCGGCGGGCCTAACAGGAGTAAAATGTTTGATAATTCAAGAACTGATGAAAATACTGTGCAATATAAGACACTATATTCGTTCTGGAGGAAACAGTAGGATAATATAGTTTTTCTTGTAGTTCTACGAGAATTCAATCGACTACTCACTTTTTCTGAGGAAGTGATTATTAAAAAACCTGGTTAAGCTGCCTCTCTCCTTGGAATTTATTCGTCGTTACATTCCTGGTGACGATGAGATAATATTAATTAATTTAACAGAGCACATTCTACAATATACAGTTGATGTCGAAGAAGAACACATCTGGAGAAATTTTTCTATTCATTTCTGATAGTATTCCTATTATTAAAATTCAACAGATTCGATTTGATTTGATTAAATTTTCTTCCTGGAGACTCTTTAAAGAGTATAGGAAATCGGTATCAGTCATCATAGATAATCAGTATCATTCATTGACCAAGCTTTGTGATGTCTATTACTGTAAACGATAGTAATCATCTTGATTAAACAAAAATTGGCTTCAAATTTCGATCATGAACGACTTATACCATTGGAGTTATCTTATCTCCATGGTGAAACTTTTCAAGTATTAAAGACGCAATATTGAACCGATATTTCACTTGAAATTAATTATGGAACATTTAGATCATGAGTGGGATCAGGAGTATAGTATGGTGGCAAATGTGGGGGTTTTCGATGCTTTTAGAAGGGAGTTAACGTGGCAACTTAAGGGCTATAATGGAAAATGGTAACCATTGGTCTGAGAGCATCTTTTCCTACGTTCGGAACGGCAACTGTTATTCCCCCAATTCCAACCTCACATAAACACGTTCCTGAAATCCCTTAGCGGGAATCTTCTGCACGTAGGAGGCTCCGCATAGGATGCTCCAAATGGGAGGCCAATGGTCTCACTACGCCAGTAGAATCCCAAAAAGGATTTCCTACTATTCGAATTGCTATTAGGCCTCTAAGAGAAAAAATATAAACGTGATCGATGGATTATTCCATGCAAATCAATATCCGAGCTTCGCTCCGGGCTAACGACAATCTATTGTGAGGCTGAAAAAGCTAGAGAAGGATAGAGCTATCTGCTTTCTTCAATGGCAGACAAGGATAGCAAACCAATGTTGGAATAAGGCTGGGCAAAGGCTGAAAATAAACTTTCTACTCGTGATATCTTTCTATTTGTTCTGAATAGTGAATTGTGTTTTTTCTGGCTCTAAATTTTGTCAAATTACGCAAAAATGTTCCAGTTAATGGTGATTTGAGTGTAATATTTTTGTTTTTTATTCTGTTTTCAACCGTCAAGATTCAAAATTCTTTGTTTTCTTTGTTTTTTAGTAAGAATGGACTAAATTTTAGAAAAGTGAAACCATAACCCTATTGCCGACTTTTAAAATGTTATCTAAATTTGGGATAGTAATAGTACAAGAAATATCCTTAGTTTTCCTCTCCCAATCAGTGCTACTTTGTAAAAATTATGAATGAATGAAAAATAAATTTGTATATCATCAAGCTATCGAAATGAAAAAGTTTTCTCAAGAAAACATTTTTTTTCTGATCATTAGTATTTGAGATATGAGCGCCTGAAGTTCAAATTTTTGGGACAAAACATTTCAAATTCCGTTAGAGATAGATCCATGAAATTTAGAAGATATATTTTTCATGGTATTGTTCATCTAGTAAGATAAAAATTTTCCGAATATATCAATTTTTAAGATAGTTATTCAATTTACTATAAATAACCAGAAATAACTTTCAGTTGAGTTATTCTTGGTGAATTGAATAACTTTTTCAAAAATTGATATTTTCAGAAAATTTTTGTTTTACTAGATCAACAATACCATGGAGCATCCATCCTCATATCTTACCGAATTTGAAATGTTCGGTCCCAAAATTCCAAACTTCAGGCGCTCATTTCTCGGGAAAAAAATGTTTTCTTGAGAAAACTTTTTCATTTTGATAGCTTGATGATATACAAATCGGAAAACTTAGAAAAATATCACGAGTAGGAAGTTTAATTTTAGTCTTTGCACAGCCTTTATCAGCTGCTGACTTTATAAGGTGAGACTGTAGAGGTCTGTATTCATAAATCAACGATAATTTGAACAATTCGAGACTAATTTCTTCAATTTTTTTCACTTAGAGACTATTTGTCCGTTGTGTTATCGAATCCCAAGAGACTAATCGTATTCATGACTGAAATCACTCAAAGAGAGTATTATTTTTATCTCTCAAATTATCAAGGGAATGAATATAATAGCTTTACGTGCTACTGTGAAGCCCCTAGCATGTCCTGGAGTAGTAACCATAATTATTTCCCTCCCAGCTCATAGTATATGAACTTATTTTTCTCTGCAGAACAAATAAACTTAATTGCAATTTTCCACACTAATCACAACAGGTTTACTCGAATTTTATCATGTATAGACCATTTTTCTATAATGCTTTCTAGCGTTTTTAGCATCACGCGGGTTGTGTTAAATATACTTGGTTCAATTCAATTCAATTTATGACCAGTCTTTACAGTGGATAGATTTCGTCATATAAATTGAAAAAAATGTCCAACTATTCGTTGAATGAATCTCTAGACCGCATAGTGAGGCCCACGTTATAATGGCAGTACTTGATTAACATCCGTGTTGCTATCCTTGTCTGTCATTCGACAAAGCAGATAGCGCTATCCTTTATAGTTCCGCAACGTTACCAGATCGTATTTCAACAATCGATAATTCAATTCACAAGTTCTTTCTTCAACTTCTCTCTATCTTAGAATCCTCTCATTCTCCATTCTACCTACTAAATCCATTTTCTACTGAATCTCAATCAATATATATAATCTCAATCAGTTTTGGGCATGAGCCTGTTGTGCCTTTCCTCATGTTAAGTATTTGTACACAATGTGATAAATAAATAAATAAATATAAAATGATAATTTGAATAAATATTTGGTCTTACTGAAAGCACTTTGTATCTGAATCCTATTCCCGCGAGGGAAGTCCAGTAACTTACTGTACTTTTTGTGAGTAGTATCTTGTTCACTTGTAAACTGTCGTTCTATATTTTCGTGGATATTTCGTATGAATCTCGAGTGAACAGTGAATTTTATTCGACTTCTACCAATTTTTCTTCTTCTTCTTCTCCTTCTTATTCTTCATCGGGCAAAAGTTTCTCTTGTTGTGTGTTGATGGTCACATTGTAAGTGCTGCCACCTACCGTCTACTGTGTCAAACAGCTTCGACCAATCACAAGCGAGAACGATGCAGTGCAGTACACGCCCATTCTCGATTCTGATTTGTCGACGCTGTAGTCTGCATGACATGTAGACGCCATTTTGTGGATCTAGCTCCAGAATGTTCTAGGGATTTCTCTTGGAATCCGAGTAATAGTTTTATTGGAGAATTGTAATAAACCTTCTTCTGGTCGTAGTTTTTCGAATAGGTATTCTTCTTCCCTTTCTCATCTTCATCCAACTCTACTTAAAGGTTAATATGATGCACACTATATTCAAATCTTTAATCTTTCTATTACCATAGCCACCTCTAATACAAGGCCGCGGCCCACGATATTGCAACGTCGCAGCGTAGGCCTACAATCTAATAAATGATTGGTGAAAAAGATCAGCTGGTATTTTTAAAATCTTTTTCACCAATCATGTATTTCCAGGCCTACACTGCGACGTTGCAATATCGTACGCCGCGGCCTTGTATTGGAGGTGGCTATGCTATTGCTCTTGAATAATAATCTTGAACGCTAGAACGTAATTTGAATTTTGTTTTGTTAAACTGATGATAAGAGGAATCTGAATCTGAATCTCTCTCTATTTCTACACTCACTCTTCTGCTCACCCACCATATCCTCTCTTCCTATTTCTGTCCTCTTTCTCCCAGCTCCTCTGCACCTCATCATAATTCTCTCTCTATATCTATCTCTTTTTCACTTTCTTATTCCTCATCATCTCATCTCCCTTCTTCTCTCCACTGGGTTGTTACTCTATATTTTTGAACAAGAAGTTTCCATCTTGCGTTTGCTCTATTTCTGTTACTCTTTCTTTTTATCCGTCTTCCTCTTCATCTTTCGTTTCATCCTCACTCTCTCTCTCACAGTCTCTCACTCTCTCACTCTCCAAAATTGTTCTCCTTCTTCTTGTTTCCCAGTATCTTCATTCCTCTCTCTATATCTATTTCTCTTTCATCTTCTCCTCCCTCCTCATCCATGATTTCATCCTCATTCTCTTTCCCTCTCTCTCTCTCTCCCTCTCTCTCACTCCATTTTAATAATTAATGATTTGATCTTACTTACTTATATAATTATTTTACTTTATCAATTTTCTGTTTTTTTTCTCTTAAATATTCATATTAATTGAAACTTTTACAATATTTTCATTTTTAAATGAATCCTTAGTTGAATAGATGAAATTAACGTTTTAGTAGAGAGTTGGTGGGATGGATACTTCGAATATTCTTTCCGAAGAATGAACACTGATATGTCCAAAGCTCCGCCAATTTATGTAGATGCATAACAATATTATCTACTTTATCTGTAGTTATTACAAATTGCTTTTTTTCATATCATATACAGCTCAATAATTATTTTCTTAATTTATATTTTGTAAATTCATCTATAATTTTGCTGTATTGTAAGCTATTTTATATAAGTGTAGAAGCCAGTATATATTGTAATCTACATAAATAAAGTACTCAATCAATCAATCAATCTGTCTCTCTCCCTATATTTCATTTCTCCTTCTCCCAGTTCCCCTGCATCTCATCTCAATTCTCTCTCTATTTTCAGTTTCTCTCTCATCTCCTTATTCCTCTCCATCTCTCTCTTTGGTAGAGAGTTAGTGGGGACGATATTTTTAATATTCTTTCCGAAGAATGGACATTGATATGTCCAAAGCTTCGCCAATTTATGTAGATGCATAACAATATTATCTACTTTATCTGTAGTTATTACAAATTGCTTTTTTTCATATCATATACAGCCAATACTATGAATGAAGAGCAAGAGATAAAATCACTGGAAAGAGTGCAAACTATAAATACCTAGGAATATTAGTTGACCAACACCTCAAGTGGAACAAACACATAGAATATTTATGTTCAAAACTAAAGTACGTGATACACATCTTCTACAAAATACAAAAAATAAAAAATTTGGATATAATTAGGAAAGTATATTATGCATACGCCCACTCATTATTTCAATATGTAATAGAGGTCTGGGGCGCCGCCTTTGACACACATTTAAAAAAAGTTTTTATTT
Source organism: Nilaparvata lugens (assembly GCF_014356525.2). NCBI lineage: Eukaryota > Metazoa > Arthropoda > Insecta > Hemiptera > Delphacidae > Nilaparvata > Nilaparvata lugens. The sequence continues at coordinate 42,663,767 of NC_052513.1, read as the reverse complement.
TGCAAAAACACATTATAAGAGCAGCTCTTGGAAGACCACGACTTTATTCAAGTAGAGAAATTTTCATCGAACTAAATGTCCCGACTCTGAGACAGATCTACATTAAAAGAGTAATTCGTTACATAAACAAACATAGAAATCAGTTTAAAACTCATACAACTCCCTATAACATACGGGCAAACAGTACAAATACATTTAACATACATCTCATAAAGCTTACTATATGCAGACATCAACTTCAATACTATTGCAATTATTTAATCAATAAAATACCACTAGATTTTGTTAACAGGAATATAACTGGGAATTTAAATAGAATTATACAGGATGGATTGACAGGAACATCTACTTTAAATTAATCTAATGAATAAGAGTTTGAGATACATTCGTGTATGTCTAAATTTTAGGATGTTGAGGATATGATTTAATATTTTTGTTTTTGTTTTGTATTCTTTCTTTTCTTTATAACTATTGTGATTTTATTTTGTATCATGTAATTACGATTCACATCTGCACTCAGGATCTCCTTTGCAGGTTGTTATTAAACTTTATTGTCGATAATAATATAGTGTATGTAAATTATGTATCTATTTTGAAGAGACAATAAAGCAATTTCAAAATTTCATATATTATCCGTCTTCCTCTTCATTTTTCGTATCATCCTCACTCTCTCCTACTCTCTCTCTCCCTCCAAGATTGTCCTTCTTCTTGTTTCCCAGTATCTCATCATCTTCATTCCTCTCTCTATCTCTATTTCTCTTTCATCTTCTCCTTCTCCCTCTTCATCTATTATTTCTTCCTTATTCTCTCTCCCTCTCTCTCTCACTCCATTTTAATAATCAATGATTAGATCTTACTTATATAATTATTTTACTTTATCAATTTTCTGTTTTTTTTCCTCTTGAATCTTCATATTTATTAAAATCTTTTACAATATTTTCATTTTTAAATAAATCTTCAGTTGAATTAATGAAATTAACGGTTTGGTAGAGAGTTGGTGAGAAAGATACTTCGAATATTCTTCGGAATTATTCAGAAGCATGAACATTGATATGTCTAAAGCTCCGCCAATTTATGTAGATGCATAACAATATTATCTACTTTATAGTTATTACAAATTGCTTTTTTTCATATCATATACAGCTCAATAATTATTTTCTTATTTTATATTTTGTAAATCCATCTATAATTTGGCTGTATTGTAAGCTATTTTATATAAGTGTATGAGCCAGTATATATTGTAATCTACATAAATAAAGTACTCAATCAATCAATCAATCAATCAATCTCACTATATTCCAGTTCTCCTTCTCCCAGTTCCCCCGCATCTCGTCTCAATTCTCTCTCTATTTTCAGTTTCTCTCTCATCTCCTTATTCCTCTTCATCTCTTCATTCCTTCGTATCTCATCTCCTCTATTCTCTCCCCAGGGTTTTTCCCTCATATTTTTGCACAAGACGTTCCCTCACCTTGAATCTTTCAGCGTCAACACGCGTTTGCTCTGGCACAGAGGTTATATTATGTCCATGCTAAGAAGTGGGGCTACAGCAACACTACACCACAACTTCCCATATGCATAATTCAAACTGATATTAGGCAAATGTGTCTGGAAACCTGCTAGTATATAATATATATTTTATACATATATTATATACTTGCGAGTGAAGGTAGTATATAAATGAGCCAGCACAGACAATCCACCATTCTTTATCATTAACGTGTGTACAGTTCATGAACTATGCTAAATACTGCTGCAACAAAGTCTAATTAGGTGTAGCAGATTTGAATAAGATGATGGGTTGTGAGGGTTGGATACTATTAATTACTTCACAGAAACAAGTGGCTTGGAAATGAATATCAGGGGTAGCACGTAAGATATAATAAGTTATACATTCTGTAATTTATTTAGAGTATAAAATCAACCTTCAAAATTCAAAATTTTAAATCATCATTCTTGGACCGAAAATCAAGTGACGAAGCAGTGTGTGATTACATAACCTTATCTTTTGGACAACATTAACATATTTTATCAGAATTTTTGGAGAGAAATAGTACAGGCTCAGCCTAGTTTTTCCTCCAATGTCATAATTGTATTATGATAATAGTATTTTATACAATAAATGAATAAAAATAGTTATGATCATTAAATTTTTATCTAGCCAATAGAAGATACACAACACATATAAAGCGTTCACCCCCGGTTTGAACTTTATTCCGAAGTGAAAAGTGTAAATTTAAAGTATTGTACTTGTGCTCAATATAACCTTGGTGTCCGGTTTCCCATTAGGGAACTTTGGACTATATACGGCGAGGTGGAACTACCCTTGGGTCTCCCCACCATTCAAAGCCATACGCTAATAACTTGTAGTTCTGTGAACAGTAGACCTCACGCAGTATTCTCATCCACAAGTACCTGATTGAAACTATAGACCTTATGGAAATATAGCAATAGACTGGCTTCTCCACACATCTGTGTAATCACTTGTCAGCTGATTTATGATGAATAATTCTATAGTCTGATTAATTCTACTCTAATATTGGCGTATGAAGGAGGCTCTTTTTTCTTTTTATATTATCCTTAAAATGCAAAATTTCCAAAAACCTTGTATATACGTCGACGCGCAATTAAAAAAGGAACATACCTGTCAAATTTCATGAAAATCTACTACCGCGTTTCGCCGTAAATGCGCAACATATAAACATTTAACATTTGAACATTAAGAGAAATGCCAAACCGTCGACTTGAATCTTATACCTCACTTCGCTCGGTCAATAATACCCCCGGTTTCACAGAAGTCTGTTAACTTTTAATCCCAATTCAATGTCAAGAGCCTCTCTCCTCAGAAAAACTTTCAACAGGCTTTTGTTTAACCGGGCCTTGGATTCTCAAAGGCCTACAAATACAACAATTCATATTTTTCCCAATGACCAGAGAGGACAGATTGGTGGATAAGCAAAGGAAAGAGGGTAAGAGTGATGGAGGGGGGAGAAAGAGCTTGAGAGAGATAGAGAGAATACAGATTCAGATTCCTTCATTCGTCTATTCATCTGTTTCACAAAACAAAATCCAACTGAAGCCCTGCTAGATGCAGACACACGTCGATTTTTGTTCGTCCTCATGAATTCTATTAGATTAAACAGATGATGTTTGTCAATTTCTGTTTGATCTGATAGAATTCATAATGTTCGCGAAATATCGATGTGTATGTAACTTGCTTAACTGGCTTTAGATACAGATATAATGAGCATTGCATCAGCTGATGAAAAGTGAAATGCGCATGCTCGTGGAGCATAAGTCTGAACGCATTTTTACATTCCTTGACCTATTACCATAGGTAAGGAAAGTATTGCTTTCCGAAAAAAATTAAGGTAGCCCAATTTCCAAATTTCTATACGTTTCAAAGTCCCCTGAGTCCAAAAAAGTGGTTTATGGGTATTGGTCTGTATGTGTGTGTGTGTGTGTGTGTGTGTGTGTGTGTGTGTGTGTGTGTGTGTGTGTGTGTTGTGTGTGTGTGTGTGTGTGTGTGTGTGTGGTGTGTGTGTGTGTGTGTGTGTGTGTGTGTGTGTGTGTGTGTGTGTGTGTGTGTGTGTGTGGTGTGTGTGTGTGTGTGTGTGGTGTGTGTGTGGTGTGTGTGTGTGTTGTGTGTGTGTGTGTGGTGTGTGTGTGGTGTGTGTGTGTGTGTGTGTGTGTGTGTGTGTGGTGTGTGTGTGTGTGTGTGTGTGTGGTGTGTGTGTGTGTGTGAGTGTATGTGCGTCTGTGTACACGATATCTCATCTCCCAATTAACGGAATGACTTGAAATTTGGAACTTAAGGTCCTTACGATATAAGGAACCGACACGAACATTTTCGATCTGATGCAATTCAATATGGCGGCTGAAATGGTGAAAATGTTGTCAAAAACAGGGTTTTCGCGATTTTCTCGAAAACAGCCCCAACGATTTTGATCAAATTTATACCTAGAATAGTCATTGATAAGCTATATCAACTGCCATAGGTCCCATATCTGTAAAAATTTCAGGAGCACCGCCCCATCTATGCAAAGTTTGATTTTAGATTCCCAATTATCAGGCTTTAGATACAATTTAAACAAAAAAATCCAAGTGGAAAATATTGAGCATGAAAAATCTCTTCAATTAATGTTTAGTAACATTTTCACCTAAAATTGAAAATAATCTCGAAATTCGAGAAAATGTTATTATTTCAATTACAAACTGTTGGCAACTGTTGATTCTTATAAATCATCCACTATGAAGAGATAGCAAACTTCGTGTGTCTCCAGCCTTATTGTCCTGTCACCAGGTTTGGATCTTTGAATATTAGACTTGAGATGCGCGGGAACACTAGCGTCAGGTGATAAATTTTCATCACGGCAAGGAAAGTTGTGTGAGTGCGTCACATCAGTTTTTTAAATTCACCAAGAAAATATACCTCGCAATCATCGAACTGAGAATGAACGGTCCTGCTCTTATAAACACTTCTGTTCAGAGCTCCGTTCTCGCTTCTGATTGGCTCTCTTCGACCAATGGCAAGCGATTTGTTGTCTGAACGAGTCGGCCAATATGAAACGTAGGCTTGAGTTCCGCTCTCTCATTCTGTTGTAAATACTTCTCTGTCTATAGTGAGATTGACATTTCAAAGATAGGTCTACAGAGTATGAGACTATAGTGAGGTCCACGTTATAATGACAGTATTTGATCAACATTGGTGCTGCTATCCTTGTCTATCATTAGACAGAGCAGACAGCGCTATACTTTTCCTGCTCCTCAAACGATGCCAGATCAGAAATATAATAAATGAACAAAATATTCAATCTCAATTTGAAAATTCACTATTAATCGTTGACGAATAGAAAATAATTTGTTTTGAATTGATATAATGTGCATAGATATTTCAAATCACGAGTGCGTTGTATCTTTGTTTCAGTAGTATCAATAGATATTTCAAACTAAGAATGAAAATTAAATTTAGGTGAATTGTTGGAGACTCACACAGACTTGGGCATAGTGGAAGCACTATGGCTTGATATTAGCATCCATAAGTTAATTATTCAAATTTTCGATAACTTGTCACCTCCAGTAAATCTCGGTTAATTATTCACCCCGTGGGTTATGAATCATTCATTGAAGCTCCACGGTTAATTACAAAGTGAATCAGCTTTTTTGTTTGAAAACTTGTGGACCGTGATACGATCCAAACGATTCTGCGAGGTCGCGTTTAGCTGCGTTTACACCAAAGCTATTAACAAAATGTTTATTTCTCCGTCTTTATAGATTCTGTTATATTAAACATAACTTATCATACACATGATGAACATATGTGTTTGTCGAGTTCGGTTTAATATAATAGAATCTATAAGGACGGAAAAATTAATATTTTGTCAATAACTTTGGTGTAAAGGCAGCTTAGCTCAATTGGTGTAAAAACAGCTATTTCAATTCCATCATCATTGGCATGCTGTTTGTTAATTAAGGCAACTACACTATTCATTTGCAACAAATAAGAGCGTAACGATTAGTGAGCCAAACCGTTTTTCGAGGTAGGAGAGTGAACAAAATTTATTGAATTTCATTCATAAATACACAGTTATGATGAAACACTATTCCCTATTTTTTCCCCTGGTTTGAATGCATCTTTTAAATTATATTCCAACTTTCAATATCATAAACTTATGTCATATTTTTATCTATGGTTTGAACCAAGGTACCCTGTATAGAATGTATTCTAGATACATTGGTTTAAACTGAGATAAATTAGCTGTTCGTAGCAGCTCGGTATGAAACACATAATTATGATGACAGCAACCATATCTACAAGTGAACTTGGTTTAGCGTTAAACGTTCATGCTGCCTATTGCCTTCAGTCTACTTGACAACTTACATCACCAAAATAAAATGTTCAGCTTCAAAAACTCTATCCAATAATGATATGTGGTGAGTTCTGAGTGAGACTTTGCAGGAAATTACTTTGGTAATTTGGTACGTCTTGGGAATCTCTATTTCGAATCCCCTCAATGAGCGGCTCTCAAAATCAGAGTTCATAATACTTCTCGATAAGCGAAGGTCGAATCATGCGATAAGTGACATGGAGATCATAAGAGATCATTTTCCCCAATTTTTCGTCCAAATTCAGTTTTGTCGAATCTTGCAATGGGATAAATGACATGAATACGGATAATTTTTCCCAATTTCCGTTCAAATTCATTTCTGTAGAGAGAAGTGGTCGAAGTGAAGTGGTTTGGGTCAGGGCTTAAAGGGGATAGTTCATGGAAGGGACGCTTGGGAGAAGGGAATAAAAGGGAATAAGGGGATAAAGGCATGCATCGTTCCCTTTGAGAGGCGTTTCACTGGGTTTTATTGCAGCTGAGTGCAGTATTTGAATGCTGCTTTGATCGTCTCTGAAGTCTGGTCTATTCTGGATTTAATGGAATCATTAATCAGAATTTTTGAAATCGATGTTCAAAGATAACAGATAATGAGTATTTCATTTCTACTGCGAATAACTTTTGAGATTGTCTTCAAGATTTCATAAAAAAATATTGAATTTTCTGTACGTCTCTGGTCTATTCTGGAATTTTCTCTGGTCTACTTATGTTTTAGTTGTGATCGTCTGAAATTATTTGAAATAATTTTTTACCGCATCTTCCTCCACTGAAATTTTCAGTTTTTTTTTTAAGGGGTTCATAGAATCTAAGTCACAATTATTTTCCCACTGCTTTCTATCCACGTTTATGTCAATCTAGGCCAAATAAATCTCAATTTAAAATAAGGATATGAGTCGTCACATTATTTCCAACAAGCATAAACAAATAAAACTATAGAAAACTCGGCTAACTGAAACCTGACGGACAATAAACGTGACAAACTGGAAACTTGACGTACTAGAAACTTAAAGTACTGAAAATTGACCTATAACCATCCTCGGTAAATTCAGAATCTTTATGCGAGATTTCAAGTTAATCAGTCCAGTAATTCAGACGACTCGTGATTCGTTTATTAACTACTAGTCGTCAGGCTCGCTTCGCTCGCCATATCCGTCTAGCAAGGGGGCTCCGCCCCCTGAACCCACGACTGGATCGTCTAAAAATGAGATCAGCGGGCTCGCTTCGCTCTCCTGCATGTAGACCTCAGCGGAACCTCTGTACCGAATTCTGAACCGCCGACTGGATTGTCCAAAAATGAGATCAGCGGGCTCGCTTCGCTCGCCTGCATGTAGACCTCGGCGGAACCTCTGTACCGAATTTGAACGTATTATGTCAATTTGATCTCGAAAAACACCTGTTACTATATCGGCGTATCTTTGGCGAACAAAATTCTTCCACCTCAGCTAAACCTGTGTACTGATTTTTTTTTATATATTTTCATCAATTATTGAATAAGGTGAGGAAACGCAGAAAAGCTGAGAAAACGCTAATTTTGGCTAACTGGATAAATTGGTATTTAGGAGGTCCTGGATAAATGCATTCCAATCTTCAACTTGGTGCCAACCTAACAAAGTCAACTCAACTTAATGCCAACCTGACAAAATTTCTAATTTAGTTACCAGAACAACTGTTTCGAAGAGGTACTCTCTCTCTCTAGATTATAGTTCTATATTAACATATGGTATGGACATTCCAATTATAATTCCAAGATATTGGAATAAGAAGAATATACAAGCTAAAAGACGAACTTTAAACCCTTAAAACCCACCCTTAGAGTTCAAATATCGCCAAAAGATTTCTTAGTCACCTCTAAAGGGCCAACTGAACATACCTACCAAATTTGAACGTTTTTGGTCCGGTAGATTTTTAGTTCTGCGAGTGAGTGAGTGAGTGAGTGAGTCAGTCAGTCAGTCAGTAGGTGAGTGTCATTTCGCTTTTATATATATATAGATCCCGAACATGTATGAGAAGGAATAAATAATTCATATCACATACTGTATCTGATGGAAAGTATAAGAAGAGTACTAGTTATTTATTCATTTATTGAATAGATCAAACAATACAATAGTCGGAAAATAAAAAAAGGTTATCTCCCAAAACGTTTTTTATTTATAAATTTAGTTTCAACTCGTCCAAATATTATGTAGGGTAGGTTATGTCCATTCCAATATATATTTTGTATCTCTATAATTGACCGAGCGAAGTGAGGTCTAGGATTCAAGTCGACGGTTTGGCATTTCTCTTAATGTTTAAATGTTTATATGTTGCGCATTTACGGCGAAACACGGTGATAGATTTTCATGAAATTTGACAGGTATGTTCCTTTTTTAATTGCGCGTCGACGTATATACAAGGTTTTTTGGAAATTTTGCATTTCAAGGATAATATAAAAGGAAAAAGGAGCCTCTTCATACCCCAATATTAGAGTAAAAATCAGACCACAGAATTATTCATCATAAATCAGCTGACAAGTGATTACACAGATGTGTGGAGGATCCAGTCTATGCTGTATTTCCATAAGGTCTATAGTTTCAATCAGGTACTTGTGGATGAGAATACTGCATGAGGTCTACTGTTCACAGAGCCACTAGTAATTGAATAATTATTATTAACAAATCATTCATTCCTTGCAATAGTAGTTAACCCCATAAATAGGGTAGGGCAAGTTACAAATGTAGTAGCATTTCCAAGAGCCGAGAATTTGTCTCGTTATTCTTGGTGTCGTCACCAGCCAAAATCCCTCACGGCGAAGAAAAGTTCAAAAGAGATTCTGAAGGAGACCCAACAACAAGGATGTGCTCTTATCTCTATAACTAACCCACTCACACACCACACTACTCCACTAAACCGCCACTTCTCCACTTCTCCACTTTCTCTTCTTCTTCTTCTTCATCTTCTTCTTCTTCTTCTTCTTCTTCTTCTTCTTCTTCTTCTTCTTCTTCTTCCTTCTTCTTCTTCTTCTCTTCTTCTTCTTCTTCTTCTTCTTCTTCTTCTTTCTTCTTCTTCTTCTTCTTCTTCTTCTTCTTCTTCTTCTTTCTTCTTCTTCTTTCTTCTTCTTGCTTTCTTCTCTTCTTCTCCTTCTCCTGTCTTCTCCTTCTTCTTCTTCTTCTTCTTCTTCTTCTTCTTCTTCTTCTTCTTCTTCTTCTTTCTTCTTCTTCTTCTTCTTCTTCTTCTTCTTCTTCTTCTTCTTCTTCTTCTTCTTACCTCTTCTACTTCTTCTTCTACTTCTTATTCCTCTCTGTCCTCGCCCCTTTCTTCCTTTCCTCCTTCTTCTTCCTCTTCTTCTCCTTATGCTGTCGTTTTCTTCTTCTTCTCTTTCGCCTTCTTCTTCCTCTTTCTCTTCCTCTACTCCACTAAACCGCCACTTCTCCTTTTTCTTCTTCTCTTATCCCCATCTTCTTCTCTTCCTGTCTTCTCAATCTTCTTCTCCGCCTACCTTCTTCTCCTTCTTCGTCTTCTCCTGTTGTTTTCTTCCTTTTCTTCTGGCTTCTCCTCCTGTCCACTTCTTCACCGTCTTCTCCTTCTTCTGTTTTCTTCTTCTTCTTTTCCCATTCTACTTCCTCTTTTTCTCCTTCTCCTGTCGTTTTCATCTTCTTCTCTCTCGCTATTTCTTCCTCCTCTTCTTCTTTTTTTCTTCTTCTTCTTCTCCTTCTTTCAATTCTTCTCTGTCTTCTTCTATTCCCCCTTCTTCTTCCTCTTCTTCTCCTTCTTCTATTCTTCCTTCTTCTTCTTCTCTTCTCCTTCTCCTGTCTGCTTCTTAACAAGTTTTCTTCTCCCATCTTTATCTTCTTCGCCTCCTATCTTCTTCTTCTTCGTCTTCTTCTCCTTCTTTCAATTCTCTGTCTTCGTTTTCTTCTTCTTTTCCTCCTTCTTCTCCCTCTTCTTCCCCTTCTTCTTTTCCTCCTCCTTCTCCCTTCTCTTCTCCATCAAATGTCTGCTTCTTCTCCTATCTTCATCTTCTTCTCCTCCTGTCTTCTCAATCTTCTTCTCCGCCTATCTTCTCCTTCTTCGTCTTCTCCTTATTCTTCTGGCTTCTCCTGTCCACTTCTCTACCATCTTTCCCTTCTCCTTTCTTCCTCTTCTTCTTTTTCTTCTTCTTCTTCTTCTTCTCCTCCTCCTCCTTCTTCTTCATCTTCTCTTCTTCTTCTTCTTCTTCTTCTTCTTCTTCTTCTTCTTCTTCTTCTTCTCCTCCTTCTTCTTCTTCTTCTTCTTCCCTCCTCCTCCTCCTCCTCTCCTCCTCCTCCTCCTCCTCCTCCTTCTTCTTCTTCGTCTTCTTCTCTTCTCTTCTTCTTCTTCTGTTTTTTCTGTTTTCTACTTCTTCTTCTTCTTCTTCTTCTTCTTCTTCTTCTTCTTCTTCTTCTTCTTCTTCTCCTCCTCCTCCTCCTTCTTCTTCTTCTTCTTCTTCTTCTCCTCCTCCTCCTCCTCCTCCTTCTTCTTCTTCTTCTTCTACTTCTCCTCCTCCTCCTCCTCCTCCTCCTCCTCCTCCTCATACTCCTCCTCCTTCTTCTTCTTCTTCTTCTTCTTCTTCTTCTTCTTCTTCTTCTTCTTCTTCTTCTTCTTCTTCTTCTGTTTTCTACTTCTTCTTCTTCTTCTTCTTCTTCTTCTGTTTTTTCTGTTTTCTACTTCTTCTTCTTCTTCTTCTTCTTCTTCTGCCTCTTCTCATAGCAGTCGACCTTTATTGTTATTATTAATTCAAGGAGCACAAAGAGACATTCCAAACAATGGTAAGACATTGTTGACTGTCACTACCAAGTGGAGGGGGTAAAAGGGGTGTCGAAGAGTGGTAAAGGGGGTGGTTTCAAAGCAGCGATGATGAAGAAGGGGAGTGTCTATAGGCTTATTTCCTGTATTTTCATTGCTGACTCACAAACATCGTTCTATCTCCAGAGTATGATAGCTGATGACAACTGTTAGACCGCTCAGAATAAAACTGTAAAGTAGGTAATGTTTCATGATATCGCAGTAGTTAAATGAAAACACCACATATGTTATCAAATTCTACACCGTTTTATTTGGTACAGGAACGTGACCACACATGTCATATTTTCAGGTTGTCAGTCAGCTGACTGAATCATGGCCCTATCTATATATTATATATATATATATATATATATATATATATATATATCTATAATATAATTATATATAATACACCGTCAGGCTCGCTTCGCTCGCCATATCCGTCTAACCAGGGGCTCCGCCCCCTGACCCCCGACTGGATCGTCCTAGAATGAGGTCAGCAGGCTCGCTTCGCTCGCCTGCATTTTCATTTGGGCATTTTTATCATATGTTAGGACAATCCAGTCGGGGGTCCAGACTAACGGCTGGCTAAACGGATATGGCGAGCAAGCGAGCCGACTGCTAGTAATATAATATTCCCAGGATTGAAGTAGCAGTGCCCAATCAATTTTCCGCGATAAATGCATTTAATCTTCAACTTGGTGCCAACCTAACAAAGTCAACTCAACTTAATGCCACCCTGACAAAATTATTAATTAGTTGCCAGTTAACAACTGTTTCGAAGAGGTACTCTATCTAGATTATAGTTCTATAGTAACATATGATATGGAAATTTCAATTATAATTAAGAGATTGGGAGAAGAAAATATATGCTTAAAGACGAACTTTAAACCCTTAAAACCACCCTTAGAGTTAAAATATGCCAAAAGATTTCTTAGTGCGCTCTAAAGGGCCACCTGAACATACCTACCAAATTTGAACGTTTTTGGTCCGGTAGATTTTTAGTTATGCGAGTGAGTGAGTGAGTCAGTCAGTCAGTCAGTCAGTCCAGTGAGTGAGTGCCATTTCGCTTTTATATAATATAGATAGAAAAGCGAAATGGCACTCACTCACTGACTGACTGACTCACTCACTCGCAGAACTAAAAATCTACCGGACCAAAAACGTTCAAATTTGGTAGGTATGTTCAGAGGCGCACTAAGAAATCTTTTGGCGATATTTTAACTCTAAGGGTGGTTTTTAAGGGTTTAAAGTTCTTTTAGCATGTATATTCTTCTTATTCCAATATCTTAAAATTATAATTGAAATGTCCATACCATATGTTAATATAGAACTATAATCTAGAGAGAGTACCTCTTCGAAACAGTTGTTAACTTACTGTTAACTGAATTAATAATTTTGTCAGGTTTGGCATTAAGTTGAGTTGACTTTGTTAGGTTGGCACCGAGTTCAAGATTGAAATGCATTTATCCAGGACCTCCTAAATACCATTTAACCAATTAGCCAAAATTAGCGTTTTCTCAGCTTTCTGCGCTTCCTCACCTTATCCAATAATTGATGGAAATATATTTTAAAAAAATCAGTACACAGGTTTAGCTGAGGTGCAAGAATTTTGTTCGCCAAAGATACGCCGATATAGTAACAGGTGTTTTTCGAGATGAAATTGACATAATACGTTCAAATTCGGTACAGAGGTCCCGCTGAGTCTACATGCAGGCGAGCGAAGCGAGCCCGCTGATCTCATTTTTGGACGGACAATCCAGTCGGCGGTCCAGAATTCGGTACAGAGGTTCCGCTGAGGTCTACATGCAGGCGAGCGAAGCGAGCTCGCTGAACTCATTTTTGGACGATCCAGCCGGGGGTCCAGGGGGCAGAGCCCCCTGGCTAGACGGATATGGCGAGTGAAGCGAGCCTGACGGCTAGTATGGAATAAACTGTGTAGGATTTGACAACAAATGTGTGTTTTAATTCTAATTATGAAACGGTTCTACTATATTGATAGTGACTCAGTCGAATATCCCAGTAGGTTATTTTAGATAGGTTTAATTTAGGTTATTTATGTTAAAGCCTGGTTGCACAAAAGCCGGATTTAAATTTTAATCGTGATTAATTCCACGAGAACCAATCAGAGAAGCCATCTTTTCAAAAACACCTTTTCTGATTAGTTCTCGTGAAATTAATCATGATTTTTATTCAACCGGCCTCTGTGCAACCGGGCTCATGATTATTAAATTTTTAAAGATGGAATAAAATTATCATATTTGAAAAAGAATAGTAAGACACAGAATAATATGAGGACCTGGACTTTGGAGAGGAATATTAGACTTGGGAGGAAGTGAGAGAGTATCACATGAATGAAGTGATATTGGAAACTTAGGCTGTTTGTTGTGAGAGGAAGCGAGAGAAATGTCATATTATGTGAGAGAGTCATAATCTGCTATTTGTAGTGAGGTCCTCGTTATAATGGCAGTGTTTGTTTAGCATGTGTATTGCTATCCTTGTCTATCATTCAACAAAGCGGATAGCGCTATCTCTCTCCTGCTTTGCTCTGTTGTCAGATCGTCTTTTAACAATGTAGAATCAATATTTTTTTTAATTGAATTGAATTTCTATTGTCAAAAATCGCATACAAATACTACTTGTACAATTCAATCACATACTCCTACTTCAACGTTTTGAATCATATCAAATAATTTTTCTGTTTTGTGAATGAATATTAATAAAATAGCTGTTTATAGAAATTTGATGTTACTTTCATTACCTTGACCATGTATCTATAATTATTGAATTCCATATTTGGTACTGTATCAATGCACAATACAATTATTAACAAAACATTCCATCTAAATTATGAAATTATTGAAAAATTAATATAATTTCTTGCTTGATAAAATATAGTCTAATTGATTATTTTAAACGAGAATAAACAGTATATACTACATCAATAAACCGGTAGCATCTGCAGTCATTGAAGGCATTGACAAGACAGAGAATCGGTAACGTTGTTCTGCTATCTTCCTCCACTGCCATTAAAAACGTGGACCCCACTATAGACTAATGATAAACTGAAAATAGTATCATTAGATAGTGTGAGTGTACTATTTGTAGTAGGAAGAAGCGAGAGAGATGACATGATTTGAAGAAGATGTCATATGTGAGAGATTCATTAGCTGTGAGATTGTGATACTGGGAAATTGAGAGAAAAATAGAATGGACAAGAGTTGGGGAAAGCAAAAAAAGCGTGGAAGAATAGAAAACAAGAGTGTAGAAGAGTTGAAAGGTGTGAGAGAGACTGGAATTATGAGAGGAGAAATTGAAGCAAAGTTGAAAAGAGAATGCAGAAGTGAGAGAGAAAAAAATTGACGAGTGTTGGAGGAAGTGAGAGAGTAAGTATGAAAGAGTTGAAAGGTTTAAAAGAGACTCGAATAATGAGAGCGAAATTTGAAGTCAAGTCGGAAAGAGAATGGAGGAGAGAGAGAGACTTTGAGAGAGAAAATAGAATAGACAAGAATGAAAGGAAGCAAAGAAGTGCAAAAGATTCAAAAGGTGTGAGAGAGACTGGAATAATGAGAGTGAAATTTGAAGTCAAGACAAAAAGAAAAGTTAGAAGGGTGAGAGACTCTGAGAGAGAAAAAAGAATAGCCGAGTGTTGGAGGAAGTGAAAGAGTAAGTGTAAAAGAGTTGAAAGGATGAGAGAGAAAATAGAATGGACAAGAATGAATGGAAGCAAAGAAGTAAGTGTGAAAGATCTGAAAGGTGTGAAAGAGACTGCAATAATGAGAACGAAATTTGAAGTTAAGTCGAAAAAAGAGAATAGAGAAAGCTTTTCTGTTATGAGACCGTGTAGAGTGTAGGGATATGTGTGAAGCATGCTTTGGTGTGAGCACGTATTCTCCACAGAGAGTATGAGAGAGAGAGTGAGAGAGTATAACGCACAAGGTGTGAGAGAAAGAGAGAGAAGTAACAAAGAGTGGACATGAATGAGTCTCTGTTGCTGCTTACTTTCTTGATGAAAAAGGTTTGACCAAGGGAGCCAGAAAGAAAGGTTTGCTTGGAAGAATGGAACAGGAAAATTACAACCTGCACTCGACCTCCTCTATCGCCTCCCTCCAAAATACTCATTTCTCCCTCTCTTCACCACCTTACTAATTTCCACTTCCCACCCAGCACCCCAACATTTCATGCCTCTTGCATCACCAGGCAATATAATGTACGTTTTTTTTTCTCCCTCAAGTATTTTTTCTCCCTCGGAATTTCCTCCCTGCTCAACTCGCGTTTATCTCAGATCTCTCCAACTTCCATCGTATTTTTGTCATATGGCTAAGCTTATTTCTGCAATTGTGTTTCGTAGTTTCGCTATCTTCCTCTCTCTCTATTTTTGCCTCTCACTTTTCAACGCTGATTGACGGAGAATCCTTCCGTAGAAAATAATATCCGAAAGTTTGTAATTCATTGAATATATGTTACCATAGAGAAAAGATAAGATAAGAAGATATCCCATGGTATAGGGCGTTTATTTACAAATTGCACTGTTAACTCAAGCCGATAATCCTAGTTGTTTTTTGGGTGAAGCTATGTGACGCTACTAGTCTCTCGTACTGTGCAGTTCTTATACTCTCACAAGATAAAACAGTGATAAAAACAGTTTTCGTGTAATAAAAGATTTGAAAAGATGGTATTCACCATCTGCTTTGGAGAATGATAGACAAGGATAGAAACACAAATGTCAATCGAATACTGCCATTAGTCATCCATGCGAACTCAAAATTCTGCAAGCCTGTATGCTGAAACTCAAGAGCCGCCTAAATTAAACAGGTCGAATTTTTTTGTTGGAATGTTTGAAACGTTCATTTCATCCAGTTATCATGAAGGTCAACTCCACTGTAAATCAGGTGACTGTAGAGCGTAGGTTGCTTTACTGTAAAGCAATCTACTTTACTGTAAAGCAACCTACTTTACTGTAAAGCAACCTACTTTACTGTAAAGCAACCTACTCTACTGTAAAACAGTCTGCTTTACTGTGAAGCAGATAGCTTCTACTCACTTGCAGTGCAAAATTGACTGACCAACTTTGATGGTATGCATTTCAAAATCTGCTTAGTATGTGGTGAACTTTGCTTAGTATGTGGTGAACTTCACTCAGTATGTGGTGAACTTTGCAGGTGTGGGATGAACCCTCAACTTGATACTGGAACTCAGTTGCGGATTGTGAAACTAGCATCAGAATTCAGCATGTGCTTGAGAATTCACAGAGCATGTGTAGTGAAAACGGAGAGTTTGAAAGGAGAAAAAAGGGTAGTAGACTGTATATATCTGCATGCATTGTGCCAAAACCAATTGTAGTCAGTTTCATTTTTGAGGAACTCTTCATAATAGCATAAATAATCAAGGAAAACAAGATTGTCGCATAAAACTTTTTCTGTTAATTTATGACATTCAGAATATTTTATTCTATAACACCCAAAATTGTGTTAGATGATATCATATAGAAACAATATACATAAGTAGATATCCCATGGTATAGGGCGTTATGTCGCAACTTTTACTGTTATCTCAAGCCGATAGTCCACGTAGTTCTTCTTTCCCTGGAAGCTGTGTGACGCTGGTAGTATCTCATATTGTGCCGTTTATACAACTCTCACCTAACAAAACAGTATAAGTCAACAATAATCGACAGTAATCGGCCTGAGATAACAGTAATAGTTGCGACATAAAAGCCCTATACCGTGGGATATCTACTTACGCTATTGTTTCTCTATGATGATATTCAAAAAATTCAAATTGTTCCACGCCATTCCACGCCAATAACCAGCACTATAGTGATGTACACATAATAATGGCAGTGGAAAAACATAAGAGAACAGCGTTGCCACTGCCTTCTATAGAGGATAACTGATAGCGGTATATCTGATGTGATATCAATTGTTCATTCTTCTTTAAATGATCAATAATTATATTTTATTCGTCAAGAGAATATATTAGTCAATGATCAATAATAATGAAATTTCTTGATTGAGATTGATATTTTGTTGATTATTCTATCTCTACATTGTTAGCAACGATCTGGCAAAGTTGCGGAACTGAAGAAGAATAGCGCCCTCTTCTTTGTTGAATGAGAGACAAGGATAGCAGCATCAAAGTTGATCGAATACTGCCATTATAACGTGGACCTCACTATAGTCTCATGATCTATAGTTCCATAATTTCAAATCGAATCAAATCAAAATCATTTTATTGCCAAAGACAAATAACAATTTGTATAGGCCACGTCATGAAAAAAATTACATAAATCATTACATATATAATCATACAACATAGAAACAACAATAAATCATCACGTCAAGGTCTTAAAAATTCTCCATATTGAAGGCAAAATATTCATCATTGTTATAAAAACAGTTTCTTATTAGAAAATCATTAATTTTAAGTTTATATTCACTCACTAGTAAGCCTCTTATATGTAATGGTAACTGATTATAAAACCTAATTGCACAAGCCCTAAAACTAATATGACTAGATTTATACCGAAAATATTCGTTTCTAAGGTTCAACCTATTTCTTGTGTTGTGCGAATGAACATGTCATGAATACAAGAATGAGACTGATTTTCAACTGACTTTTCAACGTGAATCTTACAATAGACAGAGAGTATCCACAACAAAATAAAGGAGCCATAACGTCAATCTCACAATAAACAGAGAAGTATCTATAACAGAATGAGAGAGTGAAACTCAAGCCTACGCTTCCTATTGGTCGACTCGTCCAGATAACAAGTCGCTTGCCATTGGTCGACGAGAGCCAATCAGAAGCGAACATCGAGATCTATACAAGCGTGTAATCTATCAGAGCAGGATGATTGCGAGATATATTTCGTGTACCCACGAGCATGCGCATTTTACTATTCATACTTTCACTGCTGATCGAATACCGTCATTATAACGTTAACATCACTGTAGTAACTACTTTCTCACAACAGCAATAATAAAATATTTTTGAGAATCCGTTCAAACCATCAGTGAGTAGAAGATGAAGCTGTATTTTTCGTTCAAAAAACTGAAAATCAATTCTGTCACAGTGTCAAAGCCTTAAACAGATGAATGAACACTCAATAAAAATATTTTCCTCAGCTGCTCAATTCAGGAAAATTCATTCCCAAGATCAAAAGCAGTGCAGTAATTATTACCGGGAAATTGTAAGGAGGGAAAACTGGTGAGAAAAGGGTTGTTAATAGAGTTGATGAGGAGATTAAATCGTTTGAGATCTTTTTCTTCTGAGAAAATCAGTTCAATTGAGCAAGAGTCTCTAACAGGAAAGATTTTGTTCTCAGTCTTCTCTTGAACTTTTATGGTTTAAATATTGGAGATCAATCACCCACCCGCATTCGGAATATTTTTTAAAATATCTCATGCACAGGCACACCTGTAGCACTTGGGAGGGAGTCCTTGAAACCTTGTTTGAGGAATATGAATCTATAATATAACTAATAGTTCTGTGAACAGTAGACCTCACGCAGTATTCTCATCCAAAAGTACCTGATTAAAACTATAGACCTTATGGAAATACAGCAATAGACTGGCTTCTCCACACATCTGTGTAAATCACTTGGCAGCTGATTTATGATGAATAATTCTATAGTCTGATTTTTACTCTAATATTGGCGTATGAAGGAGGCTCCTTTTTCCTTTTATATTATCCGTGGAATGCAGAATTTCCAAAAACCTTGTATATACGTCGACGCGCAATTAAAAAAGGAACATACCTGTCAAATTTCATGAAAATCTATTACCGCGTTTCGCCGTAAATGCGCAACATATGAACATATAAACATTTAAACATTCAAACATTTGAACATTAAGAGAAATGCCAAACCGTCGATTTGAATCTTAGACCTGACTTCGCTCGGTCAATAAAGGAAAGAATCGGCTTAATGCATATTGGACTACATGTACTGGATAGAAATGAACGAATCTATATTGAGGTCCACGTTATAATGACAGTATTTGATCAACTTTGGTTTCGCTATTCTTGTCTATCATTTGACAAAGCCGGTGGTACCACCCTTTTCTAGGTCCACAACGATGCCAATTATGTTTTTGACAGTGTAGAAATATAATTAATCAATGCCGAGAATCGGCATCGCTATTCTTCTATCTTTATCCACTGCCATTATAACGTGGACCTCACTATAGCCTGAACTACTGGACTGACTAACTTGAGCTTGACTTATACTAGTAGCTCTTCCAACAGTAGACCTCGAGTAGTTATAAACCAAATCCTCCTCTAATACTGTCTATCATAGCAAGTTACCTAGAATACTTGGTACAGAATGTATTCTAGGTACATTGTATCAGAACTCACTGTCCTGTCTTGTTGTGTCGGCGAAATATCGGTGTGAAAACGGCTAATGGCTGTTTGGGTTGGTGTATCGACAATGCTAATCATCTGTTGTAAACAACTAGGCCTACCATCATCGATAGTTTATTTCCTAACAGACAGCTGTTCAACTGTTCAACCCGAGTTGAAAGCAGAGGAAGGTGGATAGGAAACGCTAAGCTGCATTGAGTTGTTGCACAATGATTTAATAATTAATCGTGGATGAATCCTCAGTCTGTTTTTTATAGTAATATTGGACTATAAAAGGTATTCCTTTTGCTTTTTGTGTAGTTGAGAAGTTGATATTGTGGTAATTATTCATATTGAATGAAAAAGACTAAGAAATTGTCAAAAAACCACAGATTTATTGATACTTAGAAAGACCGGTTTCGGTTATCACACCATTGTCAATCTCTGATAATCCGAAAACCGAAACCGGTCTTTCTAAGTATCAATAAATCTGTGGTTTTTTGACAATTTCTCAGTCTTTGTCATTCAATATTCCTTTTGCTTTGAAACTATCCATAAAATGCAAAATTTCAATAACCTTGCATATATGCACGGAATAAGCATACAGTGCTTCTGTATGTAGTGCTTCTTTCCTCTGTGATATATGCGTCGACGCGCAATTCAAAAAAGAACATATACCTGTCAAATTTGAAGGAAATATACTGCCATGTTTCGTCGTATTAATCTACCTCGTGAAACATGATTAGATAAAAATAATATTGCAAACCCGTTGACTTTAATATTAGACCTCATTTCGCTCGGTTTCTTATTACAGTTAATTTTTCCCCGATCCAAATGTTCCTATGTTTTTCGATTTGAGTTTGATCCTCGAAAAATTATCATGTCTGTAGATCCAGTGATACTTTATGTAAGAAATCTAGATAACTCTTTAAATCTACAGTATTCTGAAGAAATCTAAAAAACTCTTAAGAAGTCTAAAGAAATCTCTCAGTAAGTATACTATTCCACTCGACGGAGCTCAATCAACATTCAAGCAGCTCGGCCAATTTCGAAGCAAGCTGTGTTTTTACCACTCGAACTAAAGGCTATAACAGCAGGGCACTAGTGCGTGCATCTGAAACAGAGCATATATTTCTTCAGCAATCCCCGTGAGACTGACAAGTATGTTATTTCGCCCTCCAAATGGTCAATAAAAACCACGTGAAGTTTACATTTCTCGTTCCCGCCACTTAGGTGCGCCCTTCGCCCTCGAATGCTTGCTTACTACGGTGCATCGCAAAAAAAGTTTTTTAATGGCCGATAAAGGCTCGTGAAAAAGTTCCGGTGGCTGATAACGCGCATCTGGCCATTTCACATGGGAGTTCCTGATTCCGGACTTCCGGATGAATTGGTATTTGAAATGCATTGTGAATGATTCCGGACTTGATCTGAATGCATTGTGAATGATTCCGGACTTGATCTGAATGCATTGTGGATGATTCAGGACTTAATTTTTTATTGATCCATACAATAAGTACATCTTGAGAAATGATAGGGAGAGAAAAACAAGGTAACCTTGTGCTATTCCTCTCCCAAATTTGATAAGGTTACACATAGTCCGAAAACATAGACCTTCCGGTAGTCACACCCTACTCGATAACACGAGCAGTCGCGTGTTGTATTTTGACAATTTCTCAGTCTTTGTCATTCAATATTCCTTTTGCTTTGAAACTATCCATAAATGCAAAATTTCAATAACCTTGCATATATGCACGGAATAAGCATACAGTGCTTCTGTATGTAGTGCTTCTTTCCTCTGTGATATATGCGTCGACGCGCAATTCAAAAAAGAACATATACCTGTCAAATTTGAAGGAAATATACTGCCATGTTTCGTCGTATTAATCTACCTCGTGAAACATGATTAGATAAAAATAATATTGCAAACCCGTTGACTTTAATATTAGACCTCATTTCGCTCGGTTTCTTATTACAGTTAATTTTTCCCCGATCCAAATGTTCCTATGTTTTTCGATTTGAGTTGATCCTCGAAAATTATCATGTCTGTAGACCAGTGATACTTTATGTAAGAAATCTAGATAACTCTTTAAATCTACAGTATTCTGAAGAAATCTAAAAAACTCTTAAGAAGTCTAAAGAAATCTCTCAGTAAGTATACTATTCCACTCGACGGAGCTCAATCAACATTCAAGCAGCTCGGCCAATTTCGAAGCAAGCTGTGTTTTTACCACTCGAACTAAAGGCTATAACAGCAGGGCACTAGTGCGTGCATCTGAAACAGAGCATATATTTCTTCAGCAATCCCCGTGAGACTGACAAGTATGTTATTTCGCCCTCCAAATGGTCAATAAAAACCACGTGAAGTTTACATTTCTCGTTCCCGCCACTTAGGTGCGCCCTTCGCCCTCGAATGCTTGCTTACTACGGTGCATCGCAAAAAAAGTTTTTTAATGGCCGATAAAGGCTCGTGAAAAAGTTCCGGTGGCTGATAACGCGCATCTGGCCATTTCACATGGGAGTTCCTGATTCCGGACTTCCGGATGAATTGGTATTTGAAATGCATTGTGAATGATTCCGGACTTGATCTGAAATGCATTGTGAATGATTCCGGACTTGATCTGAATGCATTGTGGATGATTCAGGACTTAATTTTTTATTGATCCATACAATAAGTACATCTTGAGAAATGATAGGGAGAGAAAAACAAGGTAACCTTGTGCTATTCCTCTCCCAAATTTTGATAAGGTTACACATAGTCCGAAAACATAGACCTTCCGGTAGTCACACCCTACTCGATAACACGAGCAGTCGCGTGTTGTATTTTGTACAACATCCAATTTTCCAAGTGTTATGTACTCTGTTTACTGTCAAAACATATTAATTAATTGTATAATTACTTTTTCACCACACTGCACAGAAAGCAGCTGTTTTCCAGTCCCTATGTAGATCTGAAAGACATTGTTTGCAGACGACTCTCGTATGACGTCAGAACAGGTTTCTTTCCGACCTAGGCCGGAAAGAGTACCCTTTCCAGCCAATAACATGGAACTAAGAAAGGTGATCAAAAAACAGCTGATCAGAAAACTCTCCATTATTTGTGTTCATTATTCAATAATTGAAACATTTATAATAATATCATCTTATTGTCATTTGAAAGAATAAAAAAGTATTAACTCAACCTCCCACATAATTGAACATCATCTTTTATGTTATTTAGTCAAATCAGAATAAAAAATAAAAATACTTGGGCAATTTCCTGATATTCAGATTACCTCAGATTTGCTAGAGCTATCACCTTCCACTTCTGTTTTTGGCTTAGTAAACAACTATTCTCATATATATATATATATATATATATATATATATTATATATATATATATATATTGTTTATTTTTGTGTGTGGCGAAAAATAGCGTTCACACCACGGGCAAAAATGTTTTTCCGGTTCTCAATCTTTCCTAGTCCTCGGCCTACGGCCTCGGACATGAAAACAGATTTCGAGCCGGAAAAAATCTCATTTTCTGCTCTAGGTGCGAAATTACTATTCTATCTATGAAATATACTACGCCTATGAACATTTGGATGATACCATTTCATAGCCCAATAAGGTACATCAAGCAAAGCCATCAATTCTGTGTTATTGGTTCGTTTACAGTCCCCGTATACAGTCTGTCCCTATCTTATGCACTTTCGTGACTCGACTAAATGGCACCTAAAGACTGAACCATTGCTCGGTTGATACTGCAATTCAGTGGTGTGATGGGGAGAAAGTTTTGGAATGCATAGGTGACTCATTCACTGACACCACCCCATTCAATAGTTTTGTGCAGCGAAAAAACTGACACTGTTGTACTTTTTACAACAGTGCGACTGCCGGAAGGTTAAGTCTTGTAGTTGTTCACTTCACAGGGTTTCAGTTATTTGAGATCTCAGTTCCTAAAGTGTCTATCTCCACCATTTCTTACGAAATACTATAGTGTGGTCCACGTTATAATTGGAGTATTTGATTGACATTGATGTTGCTATCTCCAAACTCAGCCATGAAATGTTTGAACACTGTCAAGTAATAAAGAGAACTATAAGTAATGAGTCAGTAACACTTTGAAGTAGTAGGCCTAAATCATCTCTGTTCAATAGTTTTGTCCCACGCCCCTTTCTAGTTATTTATGATATCTGATTAGAAGATTAGAGAGATATAATGAGTTGATTGTGAGTAAACTATAAGAACTGAATTTATTCATTGAAATTCATTGATCTCATTATCTCACTGTTCATGAATGTTACTTGATAAAGATCATTTTACCATTAAAAATCCAATAAACCTATTCCTATTTATTTATTTATTTATTTATTTATTCGTTGATATAATTACAAATCATATGAATATGATCGGGATAGAACAACAGGCATAGCCCAAACTATTCTGTTCCCAAATTTTGATAAATAATGAAATGTCCGAAAAAATAGGTTACGTCTTACTGAGGAAAGTTAAAGTTCAAAGTTCTGTTCAAGAATATATATTAGCTAGAAATTTTGAATTTAGAATGATTAAAATACCAAATAATAGTCAATTTTGCACTTAATATCACCGCACTTGAATAAATTAAGTTATTTCAGAAAATTTTGAAGCCAAAAATATACACACAACTTTCAACTAGGCACAGCTATTAAGATTGTGCATTCAATTTTTTTTTTCTCTTTTTCTAATCTATTGGACAAGTTCTTAGGACATAATCTATGCAATTGAAATATTTTTATCAGCTTCTGTTAGCTAGCAATAGGGCTTCAAAATTCACTTTTTTGAGGCAGATGGTACACATACCCTACAAAAACTACTGGTCAGAAAAATTTGAGTAAAATATGCAAGTCTCTTCTTCAATATAGCAAAAATTACGTCAACTTTGACAAATTTAACACTTTTAGATGTTGCCATAGGCAACGAAAACTAGTTTTGGTGAATAAAAATGTTATAGTGGAATTCGACAACATCTTTTTTTCCTTTCTTTATCTTAACGTCAACTTTGTTTTTGAAAATCTGAAAAAAATTAAATTTTTATGCATTTTAAACTCTTTTTGCACATTCAATGTTCGTTCTATAGACTTCAAATTCGTAACAACTTGTAGCGCTGTTCTTGATGAATAAAGTTGATGCTTAAACTTCTTTTGTCGACACAATAATAGCCGCTGGTATGTGTACCTTAAAGCACAGTTTTACGCCTGCTATGCTCGGGCAAGTGAATAGTACAGCTGGAGCGATCTGGCGGAATTAGTTTGTCCCTAGAGCTAAGCGCTCGACGTTAACTTTGAAACATACATAAGCAAAACCCTTTATGTTATGACGTAATGATTGATTGATTGATTGATTGATTGATTGATTGATTGATTGAGTACTTTATTTATGTAGATTACAATATAATATACTGGCTTATACACTTATATACAATAGCTTACAATACAGCAAAATTATAGATGAATTTACATAATATAGACTAAGAAAATAATTATTGAACTGTATATGATATGAAAAAGCAATTGTAATATAATAACTATAGATAATAATCATATTGTTATGCATCTACATAAATTGGCTGAGCTTTGGACATATGTAGATGCATAACAATATGATTATTATCTATAGTTATTATATTACAAATTGCTGTTTCATATCATATACAGTTCAATAATTATTTTCTTGAATGATGTGAGATTCGGCGAATTAAGAATTGACTTGACTCCCCACTTGTTTCATTTCATCACGAAATGGTCAAAATAGGCACTAGATGAGTTGATATCGAGAGGGACTGAGACACTCCTCAGCAGACACTACATCAGCAGTAGAAAAAAAAACTGATGAGCTGAGAACTTTACGAACTGAGACCCTCCCTACATCAGCAGTACAGTAAAACTTGATCTACTGAAACCCTCTTCCCTACATCAGCAGTGGAGAAAAACGTGATGAACTGAAAACACGCCGAACTGAGACCCCCCTCCCACTATATCAGCTGTGGAGGAAAACCTGATAAACTGAGAGTTTGACCAACTGAGACCCTCCCATCATCAGCAGTAGAGTAAATCTTGATGAACTGAAAACACGATAAACTGATACCCCTTCCCCCTATATCAGCTGTGGAGGAAAACCTGATAAACTGAGAGTTTGACCAACTGAGACCCTCCCATCATCAGCAGTAGAGTAAATCTTGATGAACTGAAAACACGATAAACTGATACCCCTTCCCCCTATATCAGCTGTGGAGAAAAACCTGATAAACTGAGAGTTTGACCAACTGAGACCCTCCCATCATCAGCAGTAGAGTAATCTTGATGAACTGAAAACACGATAAACTGATACCCCTTCCCCCTATATCAGCTGTGGAGGAAAACCTGATAAACTGAGAGTTTGACCAACTGAGACCCTCCCAACATCAGCAGTAGAGTAAATCTTGATGAACTGAAAACACTCCTTACTGATACCCCCTCCCACTACATCGGCTGTGGAGAAAAACCTGATAAACTGAGAGTTTGACCAACTGAGACCCTCCCATCATCGGCAGTAGAGTAAAACTTGATATAGAGAGTAATATAGAGAGATATAGAGAGATAAACCTGATAAACTGAGAGTTTGACCAACTGAGACCCTTCCAACATCAGCAGTAGAGTAAAACTTGATGAACTGAAAACACGATAAACTGAGACCCCTCCCACTATATCAGCTGTGGAGAAAAACCTGATAAACTGAGAGTTTGACCAACTGAGACCCTCCCATCATCAGCAGTAGAGTAAATCTTGATGAACTGAAAACACGATAAACTGATACCCCTTCCCCCTATATCAGCTGTGGAGGAAAACCTGATAAACTGAGAGTTTGACCAACTGAGACCTCCCATCATCAGCAGTAGAGTAAATCTTGATGAACTGAAAACACGATAAACTGATACCCCTTCCCCCTATATCAGCTGTGGAGGAAAACCTGATAAACTGAGAGTTTGACCAACTGAGACCCTCCCATCATCAGCAGTAGAGTAAATCTTGATGAACTGAAAACACGATAAACTGAGACCCCCTCCCACTCTATCAGCTGTGGAGAAAAACTTGATGACCTGAGGGTTTGACGAACTGAGACCGCTCCTACAAGAGCAGCCGAAAAAATACGGAGTGATTCAGGAACTTGAAACGACCGGACTTTTAGTTTTATGAGAGGTCGTCAAGTCGAGCAAAAGTGTTGAGTGACTGTGCTTTTTCCGTGTCGAAGAGGTCTCAGATTCATCAAGTTTGGCGCTTCACTCTAATTAAACTCGGCTGTATCCAAGGCAGATAGATATATTCGTTTATCTACCTTAAGCTTTACAGATAAAAGTATCTATATACCTTGTGTACAGCCGATATAACTCGAGACAGATACAGCCTAAGGTAGATAGATATATATTAATCTATCCACCTTGAGCTTTATCTGGATGGATAGATGAATATATCTATCTACCTTGTGGGCTGTATCCAGTGCCTGTTATATCGACTGTAACGAATGAGAGTAATCTCAAGTAGGCCGTGTGTAATAGGATATGCCAACTGAAAGGGTAATTCTGCCTTTCAGAAAGTTGAGCTTACAACCCCTGTTTAAGCTCCATTTCTAACACGTCAACGGTAATTTTATTTATAACGATCTCTTTCTCTCCGACCTCCGACCTTGTTCCTCTACCTTGGTAACTGTTTTACGGGAAATTAGGATTTCCCGAAATTTAATTGTGAGTTTTCTTACTTTTTCGACAGTTAACTAATATTAATTTGATTGTTTGTTCATTAAAGTATTGTTGCTGAATAATTCCTGAGTGGATAATTATCGAATTGAGCTTTTTGTTTTGATAAACTCGTTTGTCATTACAATATTGGTTGTCATTACAACTTTTTCTGACTGAATAATTATCGAATTTAGCTTTGTATTAAGCTTTATTAAGCTTTTATTACAATTTATCAAGCATCTATTACAATACAGGTAGTCATTACAACGATTTCTGACTGAATAATTATCGAATTAAGCTTTTTTATCGAATCGTTTGTCATTACAGGCTGTAATTCAACGCAGTTAGGTGCAATAGGTTTTAAGCCCAATCGTGTTTTATTCCGAATTTGAACAAGTCAGTTCAAAACAGTTCAAAACAGTATTATGAATTTCTTCTTGAGTGATTGGTTTTTTTATTAGTTTTATGGTATAGGAAACATACTTCCAGGACAGAACATGGAATTGATTGATTTAGTACTTTATTTATGTAGATTACAATATATACTGGCTTATACACTTATATACAATAGCTTACAATACAGCAAAATTATAGATGAATATACATAATATAGACTAAGAAAATAATTATTGAACTTTATATGATATGAAAAAGCAATTTGTAATATAATAACTATTGATATAGGAGTGTCTGAATAAGTAGTCTACATCTCAAAACCCAAGGAGCTGTCTGATTGGTCAATGGGTAGATTAATCGCCATTTTAGCATCTAGTCACGAGTGTTCTGAAAACGAAAATTGAATGTTGAAGGAAAATATGATAGGAGGGTGATGTAATGTAATGACAATATTCTCTACTAGTGAGAGTAAGAACTTTCAAGTTCTCTCTACTTTTCAAAAGTTTATTGAGAACAAGTAGATTCACCAGTTGATCCCCATTATGAATTAAGCACCCCACAGGAAGCCAAATCGGTTGAATTAAGGAGTTGCCAAACAATTCCTCCAAAAATAGACCTGAATATTCAACAAGAATATTCCAGGGAGGAACAAGAAACATCCAACAGTCGAGATCGCGTGCTACAGCTCAGTTAGCATTGCACATGTTCGTCCGAGGAGAGACCGAATTACAATTGGGGCGAGCGAGGCGGGGCTGACTCGTTATCAAAAATGGAAGGAACATTTCGCTCACAAATGATAATGTTTATCAACAGTTGCCCGATAATGACATGTGATCAGGAGTAATGAGATTGCGTTTAGGAGTAATGACATTCTTGACATTTGAACAGAATAATGTATGTCGACTACTTCATGATTTACGACCTTCTTTCGAGGGAAAATGGATGGGATGATAGGGGGTGCTTCTTGGGAAGTTGTTGCTTGTGAAATGAAATGTTGTAATGACGTAAGAGGTCAATTTAAACTAGCATTAAGAATTAATTAATGATGGGTTAAAATTCTGTTTAAACTGAGGTTTATGTGTTTCAATTTTTCAGCTTATGATTTAAACTTGAACTTCACTTTAACTCTTGTCACAAACCTGCAAAAGTTTCTCTTGGGTCAATTTCTTAAAGGTTTTCTACTTTACTTGCCCTATTACCATAGGTAAGGAAAGTATTGCTTTCCAAAAAATTTAAGGTACCCTAATTTCATGTTTTCTATACGTTTCATTACTTTCCTTGCCCTATTACCATAGGTAAGGAAAGTATTGCTTTCCAAAAAAATGTAAGGTGCCGTAATGTCATGTTTTCTATACGTTTCAAGCTCCCCTGGGTCCAAAAACATGATTTTTGGGTGTTGGTCTGTGTGTGTGTGTGTGTGTGTGTGTGTGTGGTGTGTGTGTGTGTGTGTGTGTGTGTTGTGTGTGTGTGTGTGGTGTGTGTGTGTGTGTGTGTGTGTGTGTGTGTGTGTGTCTGTGAACACGATAACTCCATTCCTAATTAACCGATTGACTTGAAATTTTAAACTTAAGGTCCGTATACCATGAGGATCCGACAATAAGAAATTCAATAAAATTCAATTCAAAATGGCGGATAATGGCTAAAAAAACATATTTTTCACGGTTTTCTCGAAAACGGCTCTAACGATTTTCTTCAGATTTATACCCTAAATAGCTATTTATAAGACCTATCAACTGACATGAGTCTCATTTCTGGGAAAATTGCAGGAGCTCCCTAATATTCCTGAGAAGAATGAATTTTGTTAAATTTCTATCACGATTTTCTCAAAAATGACTTGACCGATTTTTTCAAATTCATACCCTGTATAGTTATTTATCAGCTCTATTAACTGGCATGAGTCTCCTCCCTGGGAAACTAACAGGGGGTCCACCTCATCCTTGAGAAATTTACTTTGTAACCTCTTTCTCGTGCATGAGGTAGGTAGGTAGAGCAGTTTATACAAAAGAACACATGTCGATATTTTATTTGTAGGACAGCTGTTTTGACAACTTTCAAAAAATCTTCAAATTTCATAATTCAAACAAAGGAAACTGTACTCTGAAAACAATAACAATAGTATAATCATAGTTTCAAATATTTAGCCGCCAATTGGCATAATGTTATTCCCCGAAATTATCCTCTTTTAAGAATGAGGCTCATAGATCAATGAGCAAGGAAAGTTGTGTGAGTTTACCACACCAGATTTTTCAACTATTAGACCCGTTAAATCGATGTATGGTAGCATTTATTACGATGTTTTCAATCCAGTTGAGTCAACTTATAGCTCAAACTAGAGTTCAAATTTTTTAGAAAGAGTGACCCCTAGATTGATAAGGGTTGAAACTTGGTGTCGCTTTTTCAAGGTTTGTCCAATTATTTGAACTGTGCAATCAATGTATTGATTACAACATGTTTCAATTAAATCAGCTTATGGTTTAAACTCGAATTTCAGTTCATCTCCTCTCATAAACATGGAAAGGGTTCTTTCAGGTTCACTTTGTCCAAGTTTTGTTCAACAAAAACCCGTTTAATCGATGTATGATCGCATTTATCAGAATGTGTTCCAATTTAGTCAGCTGATAGTTTGTACTTGAATCAGTTAAATTCCTGTCACAAACCTGCAAAAGTTTCATCTAGGGTCACTTTCTCCAAGGTGTTTGTTCAACAAAAACCCGTTAAAACCGTTCAAACCCGTTTAATGTATGATCGTTTTTATTAGAATGTGTTTCAGCTTATGGTTTCAACTTAATTTTAGTTCAACTCCTCTCAGAAACTAATAAGTGAGATAAGTGGATTCTCCCAGTGATGGCTCATATAAAACCAGGTTCACATCTGATTTTATAGTATTCTCTGTTGCTGATAACAGATGAGAGATTCGAATTACATAAGTAAATTTTCAAAATTTAAATCACGTTGATTGACCTTTCGCAACTCATTTCACTATTCAGACAAAAACCAGGTTTTTTTCAATGAGGATAGTGGGATAGGAAATTCACGGATGACGCATCATCACTTCTGAACTACTCAACTGATTCACTTGAAATTTTTCATGTAGATTCTTATACTTGTAGTTCTGTGAACAGTAGACCTCACGCAGTATTCTCATCCACAAGTACCTGATTGAAATTATAGGCCTTATGGAAATACAGCAATAGACTGGCTTCTCCACACATATGTGTAATCACTTGTCAGCTGATTTATGATGAATAATTCTATAGTCTGATTTTTACTCTAATATTGGCGTATGAAGGAGGCTCCGTTTTTCTTTTATATTATCCTTGAAATGCAAAATTTCCAAAAACCTTGTATATACGTCGACGCGCAATTAAAAAAGGAACATACCTGTCAAATCTCATGAAAATCTATGCGCGTTTCGACGTAAATGCGCAACATATAAACATTTAAACATTAAGAGAAATGCCAAACCGTCGACTTGAATCTTAGACCACACTTCGCTCGGTCTATAATTCACCGATGATGGTTATAGGCCTGTTTCAGTTCTTCAAGATTTCAGTACGTCTGTGTTTCAAACAGACACTTGCCGAGCATGGGTCACCTGCTAGTCTAGAAATAAGATAATTTTACTATGGAGCAATATAGATTATTATAGATTATAGATATATTATATTATAGAGCAATTATCTCAAGATGTCAATCACAGAAGAATTTTCTAGAGGATGAAGAATACCTGTATTTACCTGTATATACCTGTATTACTTGTATATACCTGTCATTAATTTTTCATGTTTTGACTTGGCCCGTATGTTTTTTTTTGGCTCAATAGAATGAATTTGAATTATACTGTACTGCACATTCTTAATCACTTCAGCCAGCAACACACACATCCATTTTTGTACGTAAGATTGTTTGCCGTCCTTATTATTCCCATCAGATTAAACGGAGCTTGACAAACATAATTTGTTTGACATATTCTGTTTAATCTGATATAAATTATAAGGACGGCAAAAAATCGAACGTCCGGAAATCTATGTGTGTGAAGCTAGCTTTCCAATTAATAGTATATTTCGCACCTAGAGCAGAAAATGAAATTTTTCCAGCTCGAAATCGGTTTTCAAGTCCGAGGCCGTAGGCCTCGGACTAGAAAAGATTGAGAGCCGGAAAAACATTTTTGCCCGTGGTGCGAACGCTATTTTTGCCACACACAAAAATAAACAATATATATATGAGAATAGTTGTTTACTATGCACTTCCGAAAGCAGAAGTGGAAGGTGATAGCTCTAGCAAATCTGAGGTGATCTGAATATCAGGAAATTGTCCAAGTATTTTTATTTTTTATTCTGATTTGTCTAAATAACCTAAAAGATGATGTTCAATTATGTGGGAGGTTGAGTTTATACTTTTTTATTCTTTCAAATGACAATAAGATGATATTATTATAAATGTTTTAATTATTGAATAATGAACACAAATAATGAAAAGTTTTTTGATCAGCTGTTTTTCGATCACCTTTCTTAGTTCCATGTTAGCGGCTGGAAAGGGTACTGTTTCCGGCCTAGGCCGGAAAGAAACCTGTTCTGACGTCAGACGAGAGTCGTCTGCAAGCAATGTTTTTTCAGATCTACGTAGGGACTGGAAAACAGCTGCTTTCTGTGTAGTGTGGCGAAAACATTTTTTGTTGAGGGTAATTCCCACATGATGAGCTTCAGGTGATTTTACAAGTATTCATGGATGGGCACGTTAATTGTCAGTCCCGGCTGAAGTATGACAGTCGTCAGGCCCATTAAATTATATATTCAGGCGGTGGGACCTTCCCGTAAGGGACTCCCCACCAACAAAAGCCATTCGAATTTACTTTTTTCCATGAATCATAAAGAGAAGAGTTTATGCGCAGGCTCTCTCTCTTCTCTTGAACATGGATGAGTTTTTTTTAGAATAATAAAGGATCAAAGTTTAATCGGTTGCAACGCTGCTCACCTTTCAGCTGCTGATAATATCCAGAGAGACACACAAAGCGGTGAGATAACAGCGGAGACGTGAAGCTACCACCTACATGATATTTCACCTCGCGCGATGCGCTCCCACTGATCAGACAAGCGAACGAGCGACGAACGACCAAAGAACTCCCGCTTGTTCGCACGAATCCCGCCGACACTAGACTGTTGCTTTGTTGGCGCATGCGCGCTGCTCACGAGCGTGCGGTCGATAACGCGTTACGCCGTCGTCAGATAAAGAGATGATTTTACACCTCTGCTGACAGAACGCTCGCAAGGCAACTGGTTGCTTTTATCAAAGAGTTGACTGATTGCCAAAAACTTCAAGACTCGAAGATTATACATCAAGTTTTCATTACAATTCAATTCCTAATTTCCAAAATTCAACAACATAACAAATCAAACACTTATAAGTGAAAAAATAAAATTAAATGAACTACCCATAACTAAAAAACTAAGGTTTCAGGCACCACCAGCAGAAGAAAAGTCTTTGACCGCTGGTGGGAGACGCAAAAAAGACCGATTCAGAGTAAATACTAAAAATATCACAATACAAAATCAAGTTGATGACAAGAAAAAACTATTCCATATCACTGCAAAAAAAGAGTAATAACAAATTTTGAGAGAGAAAAAACAAATAAGATTTTCTTGATGGAAAAACTAAAACAAAACAGAGATCAAATGAAAAATATGACTACCATTCAGGTCTCAGAAATTACAAAGTTTATTGGGTAAACTGTGCTCTGGAAGGGTCTACTTAAAAACTTGACAAACTGGAAACTTTACCTACTGGAATCTAAAAGAATTTAAAATAGGCATATAACCATCCTCAGTAAATTCTAAAATCTATTTGCAGAATTTCAAGTTAATCAGTTCAGTAGTTGAGACGATGATGCGTCATTCGTGAATTTCCTAACTCGTACGTGTATAAGCAAATTATTTCCTTTATTTTATTATAGATTATAGATAAGAGCCGTCAGATAGAGAGATGAATCTACACCTCTAATGACAGTATAATCGCAGGGCAACTGGTTGCTCTTATCAAAGAGTTGACTGATTGCCAAAAACTACAAGATTCGTAGATTATACATCAAGTTTATTGGGTAAACTGTGCTCTGGAAGGATCTACATAAAAACTTGACAAACTGAGAACTTGGCCTACTGGAATCTTGAAGAATTCAAAATTCAAATTCAAAAAAATCTGATGTGGCGCACTCACACAACTTTCCTTGCCGTTATGAAAATTGATCACCTGACGCTAGTGTTCACGCGCATCCCAAGTCTACTATTCAAAGATCTGAGCCAGCTGGTGACAGGACAATAACGCTGGATACACACGAGATCTGCTATCTCTTCATAGTGAATGATTTAATAAAATCAACAGTTGCCAACAGTTTGCAATTGAATAATCACATTTTCTCAAATTTCAAGCTTATTTTCTATTTTAGGTGAAAATGTTACAGGACATTAACTTATTTGTAGAGATTTTCATGCTCAATTTTTTCCACTCAAAATTTTTCTTTTAAATTATATCTGAGACCTGATAATTGGAAATCTAAAATCAAACTTTGCATTGATTGGGCGGAGCTCCTGAAATTTTTACAGATATGGGACTTGTGGCAGTGATATAGCTTATCAATGACTAATTTGGGTATAAATTTGATCAAAATCGTTGAATTATAGACATATGATGGGGCGGAGCTCCTGAAATGTTTACAGATATGGGACTTGTGACAGTTGATATAGCTTATCAATGACTATTTTGGGTATACATTTGATCAAAATCGTTGAATTATAGACATATAGACATATAGATATAAATTAGTGGCTTTGATAATATCAATTATTAGTTAAACACTCAATTTGGATCTCTTTAGATTAATTATGGGATTGTTCTCTTGCTGTATTAATCTCAAATCGTATCCCTGAGATTTAAAATTCTTATTTAATGAGCAAGCATTTCTGCAGACTACATCCGCTTCTCATGACTACACAATCCACAAGTTACCCTACTCCTCATGAATAAAAAACTATCTCCTATTCTTTCCTATCCACTACCCGTCTTTATTTATCTTGCCTTCTTTTCTTCTCATTTCTTCTGCTGAAACTTGTTTTACAACTCTATCTTCTTCTTTCTTCTTCTCTCTTCACTACTCTTCTTCTCTTTTCTTCTTTTTTTTTTGTTGTAACTTGTGGAACTTTGAATCAGTTTCGTCGAAAAGTTTAGAAGAACTACTGACTGCCATTAGGGTTATCGGATGACTGCAACTCAGACACTCTGTGGTATTTCAAATCTTCCAAGTAACTTGAAACTTTACCACTAGTTGCACAAGTTGCATGGAGGAATCACAAAATCCGACTACAAGAAAGAGTATTTTGAGGATAATATAACTCTGCTTTTATCTTTTTTGAAGCGTTGTTTTCTCTCAGTTTTTCTCATTCCCAAATCCCAAAAATAGAGGAGTTGGTAGTTCATTTAATTATTGTTATTATTCTTGAAAATGTTTCTATTGTACTGACAATGTTCTGCTTGTATGTTCTTTCAAGCTTTGTTAGAAAAAGCTTTTTAAGAAAATTGAAGAAGTTGAAGAAGTGACTATGGTGAGGTCCGAATTATAATTTCAGTATTTTATTAACATTGCTATTGCAATCCTTGTCTAACATACGACAAAGCTCATAGCGCTACCCTCCGCAACGTTGCCAGATTTCAATAATGACAATTTTTTATTTAATTATTGAAGAATATTTTTCTCTGTGAATGAAACAAAAATTGATATTATTAAGAAGGATGGACAGTTAATATTGCATCAGGTATATCGGTATCACCTATCCTCTATAGAAAGAAAGAAAGAAAGAAAGAAATATTTATTGCCAAAATCATTAAACAAAACTTTACAAATGTGAAAAATATAAAAAATTTCATATACAATACATTGCAAAAACTTAAAATTAAAATATTTTGCATTTAAAAATCATTATAATATTATCATTGGCGTTACCAGCAAAACTAAGTAGTTTGAGCGATGGCAACGAGTAATCAGTCGGCTATAATTAGTGGCTTGAGATTCAGTCGAAAATAGAAAAAATATAATAAAGAAAAAAGAAACATATGGAATGTATGAAAAACTAGAAAAAAATAAAATTTCAATCCGAAAAGAAGAAGTACTAAGAGTGAAATACTAAGAGAGCAGAAAAACTAGAATGAATTCATAATAATTTAAAAACTCAAAAGAAAAAGAGATGATTCATGTAATTATTAATCTACAATTCACTGTACATTATGTAATCCATTTAGTAACATAATGTAATTCATTTGTAGCATATATGCAATTCATTTTGTAAGCAAAGAGAGAATTAGAAAAACAATATAATACAGTACACATGACACAAAAAATAAAACTTAAACTCAGAGAGAGAAAATTATCTGGGAGTATAGCCCCACTAATAATAAATTCAGAGGAACTGAGGAAGACAGTATATGTACATCAAATTAAAATATTTCAGGTATGATATCTTCTGTCTTTATCCAGCTTTAAATTTTTAATTTAAGTGCTTTTGTAGGTTTTCCTGCAATGAAATGTTCTGGCATAAAATTAATAAGCTTTTTTGTTGTATAGTTGAATTGTCTTCTGCATATAGTTAGATCTGTTCGAGGAACAAAGCATCTATTTACTGATCTGAAACTATAATTAGTTGAATGAGGTGTAAAAAGATGTATATGGTTGCTGATATATTTAACAAGATTTCTGATATACAGTTGCCTAACTGACAGAACTCCGAACTCCATAAAAAGTTGCTGGCTAGGGTACCTTCTATGCATGAACAAGAAGGTAGTGACAAGGCAGAGAATCGGTAACGCTGTTCTCCTATCTTTCTTCACTTGGACCTTACTGTAAACTCAATTCATCCTATGATTGGAACTTTTGTACTAGAATAGGATGACTCATCATTTCAAGACGTGGATGTAATATTTATTTATTTCTGGACTGAAAAGTGGACTCAAATCAATTCAAGTGGATAGCATAACCTACAACTTTTATTCATTCATAACTCTACCTTCATTGTATTATCATTCATCCCATCATCATCACCTAGGCTTAAAATACTTCTAGAAAGTCGCCTTATAATAAATAAATAAGTAAAAGAGAGGAATTTGAAATTTAGAAGTGGGAAACAGGTATTTAGAGAAAATACGAACAAGGAAGCAGTGCAATCCAAAATTATATTGTGAATGTCTGAGTATCGAGTATCAATTCATAATCTTTCATAATGGATTTCATAATAGTGATCGATCATTTTGTATCGAGATCTGAGGCGGCTAAATAAGTCTGACAGGAATGATTTATGTGGGAAAACGTCCGCTAATAGAATATCCTTTTAACCTTTAACTTGTACACCCACATTGATTCCTAACGTGAGGTCCACGTTGCAGTGGCAGTGGAGTAAGATAACAGCGTTGTCGATTCTCTGCCTTTGCCACTGCCTTCTATAGAGAGGATAGCTGATACCGGTATATCTGAGGTGATATTGACTGTTCAGGAGGAGGAGGAGGAGGAGGAGGAGGAGGAGGAGAGGAGGAGGAGAGGAGGAGGAGGAGGAGGAGGAGGAGGAGGAGGAAGAGGAGAAGAAGGAGAAGGAGAAGGAGGAGTAGGGGGAGGAGCAGAAGGAGAAGGAGGAGAATGAGAAAGAGAAGGAGAAGAAGGAGAAGGAGGAGGAGAAAGAAGAAGAATAAAAAGAAGAAGGAGAAGAGGAGGACAGTAGTAGAAGAAGAAGAGGAAGGAGGAGGAGGAGGATGAGGAGGTGGAGATTTCTCCTACTATTCGTCAGGAGAAAATATTTTTCAGTGATTGAATAATAGATTTTTATAATCCAAATTGATTATTTTATTGATTAATTATATTTCTATATTGTTGAAGGAACGATACAGCAACATTGTGGAGGCAGAAGAGGATAGCGGTATCTGCTTTGTCGAATGATAGACAAGGATAGCAATACTAATGTTAATCAAATACTGCAATCATAACGTAGACCTCGGTAAGGAAAGTATTGCTTTCCGAAAAAAATTAAGGTACCCCAATTTCTAAATATCGATACGTTTCAAGGTCCCCTGAGACCGAAAAACTGGTTTTTGGGTATTGGTCTGTATGTGTGTGTGTGGTGTGTGTGTGTGTGTGTGTGTGTGTGTGTGTGTGTTGTGTGTGTGTGTGTGTGTGTGTGTGTGTGTGTGTGTGTGTGTGTGTGTGTGTGTGTGTGTGTGTGTGTGTGTATGAGTGTATGTGCGTCTGTGTACACGATATCTCATCTCCCAATAAACGGAATGACTTGAAATTTGGAACTTAAGGTCCTCACAATATAAGGATCCGACACGAACAATTTCGATCTAATGCAATTGAAGATGGCGGATAAAATGGGGAAAATGTTGTCAAAAACAGGGGTTTTCGCGATTTTCTCGAAAACGGCTCCAACGATTTTGATCAAATTTATACCTAAAATAGAGCTTATCAATAGCTCTATCAACTGCCACAAGTCCCATAACTGTAAAAATTCCAGGAGTTCTGCCTCATCTATGTAAAAAAATGATTTTAGATTCCCAATTATCCGGCTTTAGGTACAATTTAAACAAAAAATTACAAGTGGAAAAGATTGAGCATGAAAATCTCTACAATTAATGTTCAGTAACATTTCCACCTAAAATTTAAAATAAGCTTGAAATCCGAGAAAATGTTATTGTTTCAATTGCAAACTGTTGGCAACTGTTGATTCTATTAAATTATTCACTATGAAGAGATAGCAAACTTCGTGTGTCTCCAGCGTTATTGTCCTGTCACCAGCTGGCTTGGATCTTTGAATGGTAGACCTGAGATGCGCGGAAACACTAGCGTCAGGTGATCAATTTTCATAACGGCAAGGAAAGTTGTGTGAGTGCACCACACCAGATTTTTGAATATTGATACTGTCAAAAACAGTATTTATGAAAACAATTAGAGATACTAGTTTCGGTTGCTACACCGTTATCAATGTCTAGTAAACTGAAAGCTTGAATATTGAGCATCAGAATATTCAGTATGGGAGGAAACCTTTCATAGGCTATCAGCTGTCAACCAATAGAGGTCGAGCTCTACTGTCATTGGGATAGACTATCTACAAGTATTCCAAATATGGTCATGAGAACCGTTGAAAGATTGTCTTTCAACAATGTAGAATTAATAATTAATTAGCAAAATATTTCTTCTTATTCATAGAAATTCATTATGAAATTAAAGAAAATATAATTCCTTGCTTAATAAAATATAATTGATTATTTCAAATGAAAATGAACATGATTTGATTGTATGGTATGAGATGTTGTGGTATTTTTCCATAATTGAAAGAATAGTTCAGCTGAAGATGTGGTAGGTTTTACCATGAAACCTGGTTCTGAATTATAAATTAATTTTCGAATAAATAAAAGTGGTATTGACAATATCAAAGTCTTATTCTTTCAATTATGAAAATGAACAGTTATATTACATATATAAACCTGTATCAGCTACCATCTATAGAAGGCATTGACAAGACAGAGGATCGGCATAGTTGATCTCCTATCTTTCTACACTGCCATTATAACGTGGACCTCACTGTAGCATAATGTTGATTCAAAGATAATGAAGTCATGAAGTTGAGTATTATCATAGATAAACAATAGCGTAAGTAGATATCCCATGGTATAGGGCGTTTATGTCGCAACCTTTACTGTTATCTCAAGCCGATAGTCCACGTAATTGCTTCCCGTGAAGCTGTCTGACGCTCATAATCTCTCATACTGTGCTGTTCATACACTCTCACCCCAAAAAAACAGTAATAATCGACAATAATCGATAGTAATCGGCTTGAGATAACAGTAAAAGTTGCGACATAAACGCCCTATACCATGGCATATCTACTCAAGCTATTGTTTCTCTATGGTATTAAGTTCTAAATAAGTCGAAGTATACTTTGATGAAGAATAATAAGAAGAAAATGGATTGATTGATTGATTGATTGATACTTTATGTAGATTACAATATATACTGGCTTATACACTTATATACAATAGCTTACACTACAGCAAAATTATAGATGAATTTACATAATATAGACTAAGAAAATAATTATTGAACTGTATATGATATGAAAAAGCAATTTGTAATATAATAACTATAGATAACAATTATATTGTTATGCATCTACATAAATTGGCGGAGCTTTGGACATATCAATGTCCATTCTTCGGAAAGAATATTAAAAATATCCTCTCCACTAACTCTCTACCAATGGAGGAGGAGGAGGAGAAGAAGAAGAAGAAGAAGAATGTGATGAGAACATGAGAAGAATGAGTGTAATAAATTATTGTTAGAAGGAACTTATCACGACCTTTCATATTTTAGTTTAGTGTTTGAGTGAGAAAAATAAATAATAACATGTATAAACTGTAGGTGGAGACAGGCAGGCTTTTCACGGAGAATATTGATAAGAACCCGCTAAAATGTTGAAAAGGAAACTCCCTTGAGACTAGACTGACGCAAGAGACAAATATTTTCATGTGTGGAGGGAGATATTTTCATTGCTGGTAGCTGGTAGTGCGTGTGTTTGTTGAATAAGTGTGTTCTGTGTAGAAGAAGAAGAAGAAGAAGAAGAAAAAGAAGACAGGAGGAGAAGAAGAAGAAGAAGAAGAAGAAGAAGAAGAAGAAGAAGAAGATTAGGAAGAATATCTAGTGTAATTCTGCCGTCTTGCTACTGTATTTTATCACTCACACCACCCTCAGTCATAAAAAGGGCGGACGGAGTGAATGTGAAATATAGCCTCGGTATTCGAAACAGACATCTACATATTTACACCTCACGCCTCACAAAAATTGCTGAATGAGCTTTTCGTGGTGAGGGTAGCCTATTATGATTCAACTAACTTCTGTTAGTTAGCTATTCTTCTACTTATTGTATGAGTGAATCAATCAAATAATGTTTTCCTCCACCTACTGTCAAAAGTACTTACTTTACTCCCTGAAACATGATACTAAAGTGTCACTTTTTCGCTCTCGGTACTAAAAAACAGAAAAACTCCCTAGGGAGTAAAAGTGACTCCATTTAAATAACATGGGAAGCATCTCTATTTTAAAAACGTACATTTGAAATAGGTCAGAAGGTCTAAGCTCAGATGAGGAAGCATATAGAATAGTCATTGAACCAACTAAATTCAATACCTCAACCAGACATTTGATCGATAATATATAAAATTTATGTTTGTATGCTGAAATTATTATTACAAACTTCATATCACTATACTAGAAAAAATGTATATTTTTTTCTTTTAATCCATGTTATTCAAAATACCAGCCAACGAATATTACTTATTAACTAATCAAATTTGAAACGGGAACTTCATCATAGCTGTAGTTGTAGCTGTCATTGTTGTTACAACTTTAGCCGACAGATAGTGCTGTCGGAGGAGAACTGTGATTACAAGCCAGCTGTTTCTGTTTACTTTTTAGATTATGTTGTAACACATTGTTTGATCACATACGTTTTTAGAAATTATTTTATTTGCAGTTTTTATAAAAATGTAGGTGGAGGAAAAATGTTGTGTATATCATGAGTGAAAAATGTTTTTTCTCCCTCAGGAAAATTGTTGCCCTCGGCTTCGCCTCGGGCTTCAAACTTTTCCCTCAGGGAGAAAAAACAGCACTTTTCACTCTAGATATACAAATAACTATTTATCAAATGAGATGATATCTGAAATACATAAACTTGTCTAGTTACACAAACTTCAAGTTTTGGACGTACGTTTTTTGCATTCCTTATTGATTCTATTGGATTGAACCAGGACCTCCTAAATACCGGACCTGCGTCTGTGTGAAAATTTAGTTAAAATGGCGCCGATATTTGATGGGGGCTTAACTCAGCTAACACTGATATGTTGCCATCAGTTTTTAGTATTAATTTAGTTGTAGTTAAGTGAAGTTTGTTTACAAATGTCTCGGGCTTTATAATATTTACGAGTTCAGGAATATTCCTCACTCCAGGAATGAAAAAGGAATGATAGAAAGATTGAATGAAAAAGACTAAGAAATTGTCAAAAAACTACAGATTTATTGATACTTAGAAAGACCGGTTTCGGTTATTACACCATTGTCAATCTCTGATAAACTGATCAGAGATTATCAGAGATTGACAATGGTGTAATAACCGAAACCGGTCTTTCTGAGTATCAATAAATCTGTGGTGTTTTGACAATTTCTTAGTCTTTTTCATTCAATATGAATAATTACCACAATATCAACTTCTCAACTACACAAAAAGTGATAGAAAGAACCGGGTCTTTCTAATTATCAATAAATCAGTGGTTTTTTGACAATTTCTTAGTCTTTTTCATTCAATATGATAGAAAGATGATACGAACATGATACAAAGATGATGCAAGGATAAAAAAAAGGATAGCAACACTAATGTTAATCGAATAATGTCATTATAACGTGGACCTCACCATACGAAGATGATACAAAAATTATACAAAGATGATTCGAAAATAATACAAGGATGATAGACAAGGCTAGCAACACAAATGTTAATCAAATACTGCCATTATAACGTGGACCTCACTGTTAGTGGGTTGGTATCGATCACTTGTTACAAACGTATTGTCTGTTGCTATTAGCTGAAGATACAGTGCAGCTATGTGAAACCCTCTGTAAGCGAATTCCTTGAAGCTTTGAGAAGGGGTTTCATGCATTCTCTAACCGGGAAGCGTTCGTTAGTTAAGTACTAACTTTAGTTAAGTACCAACACACGTTAGTTAAGTACTTACTCGAGCCCGCCTTTGTAAACTGATCGCCTGTGACAATTAGGCGTGGAATTCCCATATGATACACTACATCCATATGATACATAGGCCTAGATACATTATATAGATATATCCCATCTGATACCTGTGAACACTCAATACCTGTGACACTGTATCAATTCGCTTCCACCAAATTACTCTAGAGATTAATTATGTTAGCTGAGTGTACGTTGTAACATGCCTAACAGTTTCACCGCATTGTTATACAGTGAGGTTTCACGTTGTAATGGAAGTATTTTTACTTTCCTTGCCCTATTACCATAGGTAAGGAAAGTATTGCTTTTCGAAAAAAATTAAGGTACCCCAATTTCTAAATTTCTATACGTTTCAAGGTCCCCTGAAACCGAAAACTGGTTTTTGGGTATTGGTCTGTATGTCTGTGTGTGTGTGTGTGTGTGTGTGTGGTGTGTGTGTGTGGTGTGTGTGTGGTGTGGTGTGTGTGTGTGTGTGTGTGTGTGTGTGTATGAGTGTATGTGCGTCTGTGTACACGATATCTCATCTCCCAATTAACGGAATGACTTGAAATTTGGAACTTAAGGTCCTTACAATATAAGGATCCGATACGAACAATTTCGATCAAATGCAATTCAAGATGGCGGCTAAAATGGCGAAAATGTTGTCAAAAACAGGGTTTTTCGTGATTTTCTCGGAAACGGCTCCAACGATTTCGATCAAATTCATACCTAAAATAGTCATCGATAAGCTCTATCAATTGCCATAAGTCTCATATCTGTAAAAATTTCAGGAGCTCCGCCCCATCAATGCAGATAGATTCCTAATTATCAGGCTTCAGATACAATTGAAACAAAAAAAATCAAGTGGAGTAGATTGAGAATGAAAATCTCTACAATAAATGTTCAGTAACATTTTCACCTAAAATTGAAAATAAGCTTTAAATTGGAGAAAATGTGATTATTTAATTGCAAATTATTGTTGATTCTTTTAAATCATTCACTATGAAGAGATAGCAGACCTCATGTGTGTCTCCAGCGTTATTGCCCTGTCACCAGCTGGATCAAATCTTTGAATAGTAAACTTGAGATGCGCGGAAACACTAGCGTCAGGTGATCAATTTTCATAACGGCAAGGAAAGTTGTGTGAGTGCGCCACACCAGATTTTATAACATTGGTGTTGCTATTCTTGTCTATCGAGGATAATTGCCTAGTATCATATTCGTATCATTTTTGTATTATCTCCGATAGTGAGGTCAACGTTATAATGGAAGTATTTTATAACATTTGTGTTGCTAGCCCTAAAGAGACACACTGGGGTGTTTCACATCCAAGGGATTTTTTTCCTGTTCTGCAGTTGACAATATCAAACAGATTGGAATTTATGCCCAGTCTAAATTAGGTTTGTAGTATTGTCAACTACTCTCCACCACTTCCAGTCAGCAGTGATAGCATTCTACAATGTCACCAGCTCATCTTGTTCTTCGTTTGGGGTTTCTAACACCCCAGAGTGTCTTTTACGTAGGACTTTTATCAAACACTTTTATTACAAAGATTTACTTGTATTGTCACTACGAATGTGGTATGGGATGATGGATCAGATTGGAATGAATGCTATGATTCTCTACAACTTGAGATTCAAAACAATAAAATGAAGAGTCGTGAATTTTTGATGAAGTTGACATTGGCAATGATCAAGCCATTTGTTCAAACCGGATTAGGAGCTTCAACACATAGGCGGAACATATGTACTTCTAAAATTAGTATAAATATTGATGAACAGTGCTTTACTTTTGATTTTTGTATGCACTTGGAACAAAAATGATTAAGAAATGATGAAGTATGGTCTAAGTACTAGTTTTTTATATTTTTCAAAGAAAAATGCAAAATTAAATTGGGGTTTTCAACACCCCAGTATGTCTACTGTGTTAGCATAAAGTAAGTGTGTCTCTGTAGGGTCTATCATTTTCGAACATCTTTGTATCATCTTTGTATCATTTTTTTATCATCTTATAATTCTTGTCCGCGTTAAGTTCATCTTATAATTAAGGTCCGCGTTATAATGGAAGTATTTTATAACATTGCTGTTGCTATCCTTGTCTATAATCATCTTCGTATCACTTTTGTATCATATTCGTATCATCTTCCTATAATTTTTGTACCATCTCCGTTAGTGAGATCCACTTCATAATGGCAGTATTTGATTAAAATTGGTGTTGCTATCCTTGTCTATCATTCGATGAAGCAGATAGTGCTATTATTTTCAAGCTCCGCAACGTTGCTAGATCTTTTTGTAACAATGCAGGAGTATAATTGATTAACAAAATACTCGATCTAAAAAAAAATTTATCCATCATTCAATCATCGAACAATATATTTTCGCCACACTGCACAGAAAGCAGCTGTTTTCCAGTCCCTACGTAGATCTGAGGGACATTGTTTGCAGACGACTCTCGTCTGACGTCAAAACAGGTT
Source organism: Nilaparvata lugens (assembly GCF_014356525.2). NCBI lineage: Eukaryota > Metazoa > Arthropoda > Insecta > Hemiptera > Delphacidae > Nilaparvata > Nilaparvata lugens. Next base: position 42,619,359 of record NC_052513.1, on the reverse strand, counting down.
TCTTTCCGGCCTAGGCCGGAAAGAGTACCCTTTCCAGCCGCTAACATGGAACTAAGATAGGTGATCAAAAAACGTTTCATTATTTGTGTTCATTATTCAATAACTAAAACATTTATAATAATATCATCTTATTGACATCTGAATATCAGGAAATTGTCCAAGTATTTTTATTTTTTATTCTGATTTGTCTAAATAACCTAAAAGATGATGTTAAAAAATTTGAAAGAATAAAAAAGTATAAACTCAACCTCCCACATAATTGACCATCATCTTTTAGGTTATTTAGACAAATAAGAATAAAAAAAAAAATACTTGGACAATTTCCTGATATTCAGATTACCTCAGATTTGCTAGAGCTATCACCTTCCACTTCTGCTTTCGAAAGTGCTTAGTAAGCAACTATTCTCATATAAATATTTTTTATTCTTGTGTGTGGCGAAAAATAGCGTTCGCACCACGGGCAAAAATGTTTTCCGGCTCTCAATCTTTTCTAACCGATTGAAAACCGATTTCGAGCCGGAAAAATCTCATTTTCTGCTCTAGGTGCGAAATATACTATTCCTGAGGAATGAAATATAATCGATTATTTGTAAGAGGAATGTACATAATTTTATTGTATGGTGTGAGATGTTTTGGTATTCCTCCATAATTGAAAGAATAAGACGTTGATGCTGTCTCTGTAATTTTAATTGATTTTGAACAAATATTATGGTATTGACAACATATTCTCACAACATAGTCTTATTCTTTCAATTCAAGAATGAACAGTTAATTTCAAATCAGATATATCCGTATCAGCTATCCTCTATAGAAGGCAGTGTAAAGGCATAGTACCGGTAACGATGTTCTACTATCTTTCTTCATGAATCACGTCTTAGCTACTCAACTGATTAACTTGAAATTTTGCATATTGATTCTTAATTCATCGAGGTTGGTTATAGGCCTATTTTAAATTCTTCAAGATCCAAGTAGGTCAAGTACCCAGTTCGTCAAGTTTTCAATTCGTCATGACCGTGCGGAGGACGGGTTACCTGCTAGTCTGAAATAAGTGGCTGAATCAGAGTTCACGACTCCAAAACCATGGAGCCGTCTGATTGGTCAATGATTCGATAGCCGCCATTCCAACTTCTTAGCTCTCTACCAATAGGAAGCAAGCAGCTTGATAATGTATTGAGTTAGTTCTGCCTTCTCCGCTAGAATAATTTCTCTCTGTGAACAAACTCTAAGATAATCTTTGACAGAATTACAATAATTATGAAGATATACTTTCAAAATGAGATTTAGAAGATTAAGGATTGGAGCTTCAGTGTTCTAAAGAAGAAAACAAATAATGGTTGCTTTTGTACAACCAAGATTGTTGGATTTCAACCGTGACTGATATCACTGGAACCGAATTATTAGGGGAATCTTTTCTTTGAAATAAGTCTTCTCCAGTTGGTTATCGTAGCATTTAATTACGATTATAATTTAGGAGGCTTTTGTGCAACCAGGCCAAACTCTTACCTGAATAGGGGTGGAAGAATATTGAGCCTAGGGGCGAGAAATTTCCAAATCCGGATTTCCATAGATATTCTTATTGTACAATATCTTTTTTTTTTTGTACACCCTCATTTTAAAATAATCTCTCTGAAATGATCTCTTGAAATCATTTTACTTTCGAAATTTCCCGTTTTTCTGAAACACCCTGAAATTATAATCTCTTCTCGACTTGAGTAGAGTAAATATAGTATATATTATATAAATATAAATGTGAATAAATGTAAATGTAATAGTATGTAAATATAGTATATAGTATATACTAAAAATATAGTATATAGTATAGTAAATACCGTACATTTTCTATGAAAGTGAGGTTATGTTCCATGGAAGTGATGTTTTATCATTTTAGGTCAGACAATAATAGGAAGAAGTAGGCTCAACTCACACTTACGCGACTCAAGTAGAGAAGAGACTGCGACTCTAGTCTTTTCTCGATGCAGCATGTGTTTTCAAATGGTGACACTCAGACCAGTCGATTCTAGTCTCCGCGACGTCACGACTGTGAGACTGAGTCGAGCGTCGACTCGACATGTTGGTCGAGCCTCGTCTTGAGTTGCATAGTATCGTGCATTTTCTATGAATAATACAAATGTAAAAGTGTGAATATTGAGATGGTATTATTGTAGTTGTTCGTGTGTATCTTATATTATTTTTCAGGTTTTTGAACTGAAATGAACTTTGATTTTACTGTTTGTTGAACCCTGCGTTTTTAGTGTGAGAATTGACTCTGTCTTGTTTGAATTTGCTAACTTGATGCTTAGTTGTCAAAATTAAAGCAATTTTCGTGCATTTTCCAAGTGCAGTTTCAATTTCATGTCGAGAAAGCCACTGTATTTGAAAATTGTACGAGCATTGACCTTTTTGCAGCTTTGGCTTTTCCACTGGAAGTTGTGCTCAACGCTCGTGGAGAGGGAATAATTTTCAGTGAAAAGGCCACAGTTGGAATTGAGACGTAACTGGGAAAACATGTAACGGTGTGCGAGCCTCGGTCCTCTGGATGGGCCCATTTCCCATTCAGAGGGACAAATTGTTAAGTTTTCAGTAATTTCTATTTAGTTCAGTAGGAAACCAAATTTTATAGAGTTAGTAGGAGTAGAATCAGGAAATTTTTTGTGCGTGTGAGTTCAAGTATAGTGAGTTTTATTAAAGCGTATGTGAGTGTTTCTGAAGAGTCCAAGTTTGAATATTGTTAAAATGGTGAGTGCCAAACTTTTGTTGTTTTTCTTATTAAGCTCAAAATTTAATTTCATAGAATGACCGAGGCCCAAATTTAAATGCAGCAAGTTAGCAGGTTCCCAAAATGTGTAGATTGGAATAATTGAATATATTTTTTTGTGAATCAATTGCTGAATCACTTTGTTCTGTTTGAAAATTTGACATGTTACCTGACTATTAATTCGATCTACCTATTTAGAGTTCAATAAACCCGAAGTTGAATTTTATTAGTATTTTTCATTGAAGTTCCTGGCTCGTAGTTGCTAGTTGCTAAAATAGGTGACAATCAGTTAATGATGATAATCTGTGCATTTGAATGAACGAATCCACTAAAAGCTCCCAACCAATCAAGGATTCAACTAGAGATTTGATAACATAATTTTGGTAAACATTATAGAAGAGTAGAAACAACCCCCCTCCATTTACATTGGTTGCCAGCGGTGGTATAGTCTGCAAGAATGACTATCGAACCACATGTATTCTTATATAGGTCATATTTTGGAAGGTTAATTCAATAGAGACAAATATGTCACCGGTTGCAGAAATAATGTCAGGTGTGGTGTAGGGTTAAAAATACATCCACCGGTTACACAAATTATTTTGATAAAATAATTATTATAAAATTTGTTAGGCTACATGCAAATTAGTGACGAATTAGATCTTATATTTCCAATAAAGTATGGTTAGAAAATAGAGTAGCATGGAACTGAATAGTGACAATGAGCGAAAAAAACGTAAGGTCGAGAGAGATAAGAAAATACGTAGGATTCAAGTCGAGGTAGTGTGAGTTGAGCCTTAGTAGGAGTATTTATGCAATTAATATTCTCAAACAGAATATTCGAGAAGCTTTTTGATCAACATTTCGATTCGTTATCAGATATCCATCCATAAGTGAAATTGCAGTGATATATTTGAATTTCCATACGAATATTGTTCTAAGTCGGAAAAAATATCGGAAAAACTAGGAAAGTGCTTTCCACTGATGGATGATTTCTAGTGGCTGCATGATAACACGCGCGTAACAGTTTTTTGCGATGCTCTTCTTGAATGAAAAAGTCATATTTCCGTTTTGCATTTTCGGCGTACAGTTTTTCCCTCGAAATAGCTTCCAGCTGAAATGAACAGGGTTAGTCAGTCGAGAAAGAAAATGGAATGTGGATGAGAGAAGGATAGGATGATGAGGACTAGGAGGAGGTGGAGGAGGAGGAGGAGGAGGAGTGGGAGGAGGAGAATTGAAATGAGGATGAAAAGAAACGAGATAGTGCTAGATAGGAGAGAGAATGGAATCAGGGGAAGGCGTTAGAAGGGAGAGATTGCAAATGAGGGTACTGGGGAGGAAGAAGGAGAAAAAAATTAAGACGAACAAAAAGAGTACAGAAGGCTTGAGTAAGAGAAGAAGTAGAAAAAGAGAACAAGAGAAGACTAAGAAGAAGAAGAAGATATAGGAGTTCAAGAAACAAAGAAGAAGGAGAAGACAAGAAAACAAGTAGGAAACAAGAGAAGAGGAGAGAGACAAAATAAAAAGAAGAAGAAGAAGACAGTAGAAGTACTAGAAACGAAGAAGAAGGAGAAGACAAGAAAAGAAGTAGGGAAGAGGAGAGAGACAGAAGAAGAAGAAGAAGAAGAAGAAGAAGAAGAAGAAGAAGAAGAAGAAGAAGGAGAAGAAGAAGAATAAGAAGAATAAAAAGAAGAAGAAGAAGAAGATGAATGGAGAAAAATATGACAGGGAAGAAGAGGACATGAAATAAAGAATATGAAGAAAATGAGAACAGGTGAAAAACATAGAAGAAGATAAAGATAAAAGAGGGAAGTTGAAAAAGAAAGACAGAAAAAGGAGAAGGCAGGAGGACAAGAAGACAGGGAAAAAGAGAGACAATAGAAGAAGGAGACAGTGGAGAAACATGACAGGAGGATGAAAAAGAAGGGGAACAAGCTGAGCACTAACTAACACAAGAAGAAGAACAAAGCAGAAGAGGCAGAAGAAGGAGAAGGGAAGACCGGAGAGAAAAAATGAGGAGAGTGAGCAGAGCAACAAGAAGAAGAAGAAGAAGAAGAAGAAGAAGAAGGAGAAGAAGAAGAAGAAGAAGAAGAAGACAGCGGAAGAAGAAGAAGAAGAAGAACAAGATAAGCAAGTAGGATAAGAGCGAAAACTAGAACAAGAAGAATAAGTGGTAGTAGAAGAAGGAGAAGGAAATGAATAAGAACAAGAAAAAGCAAATCTGGAAGAGAGATTGTAAATGAGGAAACGGGTGTGAGTGAGTAAGAATGATGCGGCGGGTGTTGGTAAAAATGAGAAATGACAGAGATGAAGTGTGGATATTGGCTACGATTGCTCTTCAATCTCACAAAAATTGGCAGGAGCAGAAATGAAAATAGACGCAGTAAAAACTGCAAAAGAAAACCTGATTTCCATGCGTTTTGAGATCGGAATCGTTCGGAGTAATTTCAGGCATTTTCCGATAGCAAATAAGCACGCAATCGGAAAAGTGAGTTGAATTTGAAATTCAGTAATTAGAAACTTCAATCTTCAACGGAAACTGTTCATTCACCACTGAACATCTCCTAAACTGTTAATTTAAATTCCTCCATCAACCAATTTAAATGTTTTACTCCAAATTGCACAAAAGTCTATCAAATCTATAGTGAGGTCCACGTTATAATGGCCGTATTTGATTAACATTGGTGTTGCTATCCTTGTCTATTATACTTGTATCATCTTCCTATAGTGGGGTCCACGTTATAATGGTAGTATTTGATCAACATTGGTGTTGCTATCCTTGTCTATCATTCGACAAAGTAGATAGCGTTATCTTTCTCTTCCTCCGTATTTCAAGAATTGATAAATATAATTGATTAACAAAATATTTAATCTCAATCATGAAAATGCATCTTCACTGCTAAAAATCTTTTAAACTGATGGTATGAATTTATTCAATCACCAATTTAAATGTTTTACTTCCTGTTGCATAGAAGTCTATCAAATTTCAATTTTTTTATCAAAGTCAAAAGTGTTTAATAAGCTTGATGAAGTGCTACAAGAACCAATTTTCCGTTTTCACAGCCTTCTGCTCTCCTTTAATTCATCGAACTCGTTCAATTTAAGACATCATATTATTTCATTCATCTTATTCAAGCATGAGAGAGCATAAAAAGTTCAAGCATTAAATTATTGTGTATAGTGAGGTCCACGTTATAAAGGCAGTGAATAAATATAGGAGAATAGCGATGCCGATTCTCTGCATTATTTAATTATATTTCAACACTGTCAAAAATATAATTGACATCGTTGTGAACCTAGAAGAGGATAGGCCTAGTACCACCGGCTTAATAGACAAGGATAGCAAAACCAAAGTTGATCAAATACTGTCATTATAACGTGGACCTCACTATATATATTCAAATAGAAGCTTCTTGCATGTGCTATACAAATTAGAAATCATAGCAGTGTTTTAATGATTAATTTAACACTTACTTCGAACATTCTGAAGCTCTCTTCAATTGTGAAATTTTTTTTTTACTCCTCATTTTTATTAATCAAATATAAGGCTATAAAATAGTGTTTCATATTGAGATGAATCATAATAAAATATGACTAAAAAAAGTTTCATATTGAGATTCCAGAACAAATGATGACACTCCATGTAAACAAATGAGAAATTATTCTGAAATACTCGACTGGCAGCCAGTGATATGAGAGAGATTGATTGATTGAGTACTTTATTTATGTAGATTACAATATATACTGGCTTATACACTTATATACAATAGCTTACAATACAGCAAAATTAAAGATGAATTTACATAATATAGACTAAGAAAATAATTATTGAACTGTATATGATATGAAAAAGTAATATGTAATATAATAACTATAGATAATTATATTGTTATGCATCTACATAAATTGGCGGAGCTTTGGACATATCAATGTCCATTCTTCGGAAAGAATATTCAAAATATCCTCACCACTAACTCTCTACCAAAGAGAGAGAGAGAGATAAAGAGAGAAATAGGGAGAGAGAAAGACATTGAATTGAATTTAATTGAATAGCTGTCTTTATTCAAACCCTACTAAGAGGGCGAAGTTGGAGCGCAGCCGGCCCTCTCTTACACTTCAACCCACAATACAATTCACGATACAAGAGAGAGAGTGAGATAGTATGAGAGAGAGTGAGAGAGAGAACGAGAGCTTCGTCAGCAAAAGTGGAACTCACTTGCGTGTCGAGTATTGTCGGATTCACCAATCAGCACTCGTTGCATGGGTAGCAATGATATTGCATATACTGTATGCTGACACTTTAAAGTGAATCTCAATATAGGCCTACTCAAAGCTGTCTCTGCAAATCATAAACTGGAGTAGGTCTACGAGAGTGCGTGTGTATGTGTGTGTGTGTGTGTTTGGATGATATTAAAGTCATTTATTAGATTTCTAGCCGTTAGTGGAACGACTTTTACCCTGTGTATGTGTGTGTGTGTGGGTATTTTGTATGTGTGTGTATTTGTCTATGTTTGTATTTGTGTATGTGTGCGTGTATTTGTGGATTTGAAGGGTGGATGTATTTTGCTATTTTGCCGCTTGCGTATCTTCTGACCTCCCCTATATATCGAGTTCCACATCACGCAACGGTTCTTCCGTAGGTACTAGGCATGCGCAGTAACTGACAATAATTTATGCTGTGTTTTTGCACACAAATTGGGAAAACTGGAGTTTTTGAGGGGTTAAGAGAAGGGGCAGAGATTCGGCAACGCTGTTCCCCTATCTTTTTCCACTGTCATTATAACGTGGATCCCACTATAGCATTAAGTTTTATGATGCATGATTTTGGACCGCCCTGACCAGCCGAGAAGAATGAAGTGTAGTACGATGAAATCTGAACATTGTGTCAGAAGTTATAAGTGTTTGAAATTCAGATCCTTGAGGTGTCCTTAAGCACGCCTTTCCACTAGGAAATACTGAAATGAAGTGAATCTAAAGGGTTATTCCCATAGAACATAATCTTATGAACTTATGTCATTGTGCGAAATATCAATGTGAAGACAATGTAGTTGGTGATGATGGTTGAAGCTGAAAATTAGATGTTTTTCACAATACAAGGAGCATTTTTGTCAGGTGTACCTGGAAATCTAAATGAGATAGAGCGCTCTCCTTGATCTCAGATTGTAAAGCACAAAAACAAGCCCAGAGGGATTTTGAATTATACATCTAAATGGTAACAATCGGAAGATATTGTTAATCAAAAACTAAAATTCATCAAAATTGATTTTTTCTTCAAATTTCACTCATTTTTGAAAAATCATAACTCAGTACTCAATGGTGATAGAGAGTTCCGAATGATCTCATTTTATTCAGAGTTTCATAATCTAGAAGAAAAGCTAGAGCAAATTGTTCTGTCCGATTACGAGATTTGGCAGAAATAGCTGAAAACTGGAAAATGAGTCGAAAATACGAGGTTTTTGGGCCACCCTTTATCTAGCACAAGGAAATTTTGCATGAAGAAATTGGTTCTGGACTTCTCTTATGTACCCGAATAATATATTAAAAAAACAGAACTACAATATAAATTGCAAGCACACCCCCTTTTTTATGCTATATTAACTGGACTAAAGTTCCAATCCTGGACGACGTTTTGCTGGTCGTAGTGGAAAAGTTCAATGCGGTATCTTGCAAGTGAATTTTCCGTTTTTATAAACTTAAAGTTCACAAAAAGTCGTAATCATGGTGTTTTGAGAAAGTTTAAAATGATATCTTCTCTTAAGCTTGATTTGAAATCACTCACGTGAATCATTCTAGCTCCTGGAAGCAGGGTGAATTTGATGAGAGAGATAAAAGTATCATTCATCCTATACTATTGAACGAGCAATTTCTGTTTAGATGTTAATAAAATGTTTAGATGTTTATATGTTTAGATGTTTATATGTTTAGATGTTTAGATGTTTTCATGTATATATTTTATTGACCGAACGAAGTGAGGTCTAAGATTCAAGTCGACGGTTTGGCATTTCTCTTAATGTTTAAATGTTTATATGTTTATATATTGCGCATTTTCGGCGAAACACGGTAATAGATTTTCATGAAATTTGACAGGTATGTACCTTTTTTAATTGCGCGTCGACGTATATACAAGGTTTTTGGAAATTTTGCATTTCAAGGATAATATGAAAGGAAAAAGGAGCCTCCTTCATACGCCAAATATTAGTGTAAAAATCAGACTAGAGAATTATTCATCATAAATCAGCTGACAAGTGATTACACAGATGTGAGTAGAAGCCAGTCTAATGCTGTATTTCCATAAAGTCTATAGTTTCAATCAGGTACTTGTGGATGAGAATACTGCGTGAGGTCTACTGTTCACAGAACTACTAGTATCTATATGTGCATTGATCTCGAAAACGGCTCTAACGATTCTCACGAAATTTGGAACAAAGTAGGTATATGATATGAAAACTTGATTGCACTAGATCTCAACCCTGGGATAACTGAAGGACATTAATAGGATAAATAAGTACTTGGAAAAACAGATAGAAATTTTGTCATCTGTCGATACCGTAATGGAAGTGAGTGAGCGAGTGCATGTGTGAGTTATTCCTCAGCTAATCTCACGAGAAGAATAAAAAATTCAGCAAGAAAAACTTATTTTTGTTTATTTCTCTTCTTTTTAGAAAACATATTTATTTCAGAAAGTGCAAAATGGTAACTAGATGCTGTTAGTGTAGAATTTAGTACATAGTATATTAACAAATATTGTAGCAAACATAGTATATCATTCTAAATCGAATTCATAGTCTATCTATTTGTAATTATTGATGATGATTGTGTTTTTTTTTTTTTTTTGAAGTGTGAATAAATTGTTATTTTGATGAGTGATAGTAGCTTAACCTGGATTTTGATTTGGACTGTAGTATAAATTTGAAAAGGGACAGTTTTGGGCATAAGCCTGTTGTGCCTCCTCATATAACTGTAAAAATAATTGTACGACTGAGAAAATCAATAAATAAATATAAACTATAAATTCAATCTTTTGTTACAAATTTTCTATGCGTTTACACTCCAGAGCGAAGCTCGGTCCCCCGATATTGTTCTATTATCAGTACAATAAAATACAGATTGTATCATAGCTTCTCTCACTCCAATGCTGTGCTCCTACATTACTTGAAACCCAAATAATTATGTCTAATCAGCATGCATTTCTCCTTGTTTAACGAGCGTTAGCGAGTTCTCACTTTTGACTTACTCAATGCCAAAGTCGTTTGGCCCACGTCCGTCTGTTTTTATGTTCTACAACAAACCTTTGTCGGTTATGGCTGCCTAAAAAGCAGTCGTTAGGTCATGTCAGAGGCCCTGAAATTGATCAGTTGCGACATGAAAACTCTGACACCAGACCTGAGCCAGCCAGGTCACACGATAATATTATTATCATTTCTTTCATCAAAAACATCACTTCTTGTCAATTTTTCTTAATTACCTGAGCTCACGATACAGATATATAGAACATTCACACCACACACTCTATACACACAACAGAAGTCTTTCAACACTCCCACGCATCTAAGCTCATAATACAGAATTTATGGACAGTGGAAAATAATGACCTTTTTTCATTTTTTGCTGCTGGAAAAAATCGGCTTCCGAGATTGAAAAGTTTGGGTTTTCGAGATGAAATATTAACCTGACATTTCCAGTTTGCGTGGCATGTTATGCTATGTCTGTCAAAATGTGAGATCGGCCTACGGCTCGTCAACCTTCAACCTATCAACGACATCTTCCCGCTCTCTCTCTCACGCTCTATCACTCTTTCTCACACTCTCTTCCTCACACACACACTCTCACTCATACACTTTCACATTCCCTCTCACTCTTAAGCACTCTCTCTCTCTCTAATTCACAACATTCTCTCACTCTCAAGCACTCTCTCTCTCTCTAATTCACAACATTCTCTCACTCTCAAGCACTCTCTCTCTCTCTAATTCACAACATTCTCTCACTCTCAAGCACTCTCTCTCTCTCTCTCTCACACTCAAGCACTCTCTCTCACACACACACACACACACTTTTCCACTCTCTCACACACTCTCCCTGTATTTCCGTCTTTCTCTCTCTGAATCTCTCTATCTCTCTCTCTCTCTCTCTTTATCAATTTTCTGTTTTTTTTTCTCTTAAATATTCATATTAATATTAAAACTTTTACAATATTTCCATTAATAAATAAATCCTTAGTTTAATTAATGAAATTAACGTTTTGGTAGAGAGTTAGTGGGGAGGATATTTTTAATATTCTTTCCGAAGAATGGACATTGATATGTCCAAAGCTCCGCCAATTTATGTAGATGCATAACAATATAATTATCTATAGTTATTATATTACAAATTGCTTTTTCATATCATAAACAGTTCAATAATTATTTGCTTAGTCTATATTAAGTAAATTCATCTATAATTTTTCTGTATTGTAAGCTATTTTATATAAGTGTATAAGCCAGTGTATATTGTAATCTACATAAATAAAGTACTCAATCAATCAATCATCTCTCTCTCTCTCTCTCTCTCTCTCTTTCAGGGTTGAGTGGCAGAGAGGACCTAGACTCCCAACTCCACTGCTATAAAGGCAATAATTCAATTCAATTCAATTCTCTCACTCTCTCTGAAGACAGAATTTCCAGTACCGCAACTTTGTCAAATTATTTGCAAGCTGTCTAGAGATATAATCAACTACCATAATATTCAATCTTGATATTTGAAATTTATTATTGAATCATCAAACGATAAAATATTTTCTTGATGAATCTTCTATATAATAAGAGAGAGTAGGGTTGTGTTTGTTCGTGTGTTCGTTTGTTCGTTTGTTCGCATCAAAACATGTCAACTTGTGGATTGCATACCGGAAAAACGGGAATGATTTAGATCTCCAAATTTTGCACATAGATTCTAAATATATCAATCTCGTGCACCTGGAAGCCCAAATTTTGATTTTCCTTCTAGATGTTTCAGAATTAATGTTCAAATTTCATTAATGGTACATTCGATTTCATTAAAAAATCACCAAATCATATGGTCGAAATTAAAAAAGGAAGATCCGTTTCCATATTGCTTTCTACCTGAAAAACATAGTTTTGAAACTTCGTTTTCCTGATGCAATGTTTAGGCCTACACGTGGCATGGATTATTAATTTATCAGCTAGAACAATTTTTGAGACAAATGCTAAATAAACGTCTACATCAATGCTGTATCGGCAATATGAAAACGCATGCAGTTAATATGTCTTTCAATGAAGGTGTTGTTATTTACATAAATAAATTATATTCTTCCATTAATTTTTATTTAATTAAAATTTCAAAATTATTCGAGCCCTGATATAATGACTGACTCACTGTACATAGGCCTATTTTGAATTCTTCTAGATTTCACTACGTCAAGTTTTAAGAAAGACCCTTGCGAAGCACGGGTTACCTGCTAGTTTCAAATAAAATTGAACATTATTAACATGAATCGAAAATTAATCAGATATACGGGAATGACCTGAATTACAGTTTTACATCTACTATAAGAGACGGTGGATATAGGAACGTTTCAACAACGCTTTCCTAACATTTGCAATGCTTTTCAAACGGGCATCTCACTATAGTTCATACATTTATGGAAAATCTAGAAATATCTCTTTCGTCTCTCTTGAAATACATTTTAAGATGCAATTTGAAGGGTTGTTAAACACTCCAAGTACTTCTCAGCAATAAACGAATTTGCTTTCATTTTTGATTATCAGTATTTCCACTTTTTTATTTCATCCGAAATGATCTTATCTTCTCTAAATTCTGAATGGCCAAGTTGAACGCTGGAATTCTCTTCCCATCGTATATTCGAGTGAAGGCGTTGTAAAAGCGGGTCTTTGAGATAAAATAAGCCCTAATAATATAACGTAATGAACACTTCTGCAGTCCATGAATTTAATAGGTTAATAAAAGATGATATCGTACAGCTTTTATGTCGCGCTCCACAGACACAGTGTCTTCGTCTCACTTACTCGCAGAGATGGAAGGATTTCCCCTCCTTTTCCTTCTCAGTGACTAGGCTGTTCACTTTATACATCAGTTGTCCCATGAATGACACCCCCCTTCCCACACACCGTACTACTCTTTCCCGCCAATTTTCCCCTCCATTACTTCTCCAACCTCCACTTCCTCTCCTTCTTCTTATTCTTTTCTTCAACTCCTTCTTCTTCTTAATCTCCTCCTCATCCTCCTCCTCCTCCTCCTCCTCCTCCTCATCATCAACCTCATCCTCCTCCTACTTCTGAAGGAAATTACAAGAACTAAAACGGCTCCTGAGAGAGGAAACATTCCCCCCCCCTTCCAACTTGATTAAATAAAATTTCATTTGAATGGCGCACTTTTGAACTAATTAACTTGCATGTTGGAATTGCATATTGAATTGGATGATGGTGTATTTCTTACTTTTTTGCTGGGGATTTGAAATTGAATATTCAATCGAAAAAGCTGATTAATTTGTAGTTGAAGGGTGTTGAACAAGTAAACTGTACGAAAACTTGAGAGACATTTCAGAGACAAATAATCTAGGTATGAACAGTATATTTACTATATCTTGATATCTTCACAAGTTTCTTTGATATAATAATAATTTCTCTGGTGGAGGGTACAACACGACCAGAGGAGTTAATCTATGTGAAAGCGAAATGGCACTCACTCACTGACTGACTGAATGACTGACTGACTCACTCACTCACTCACTCACTCACTCACTCACTCGCAGTACTAAAAATCTACCGGACCAAAAACGTTCAAATTTGGTAGGTATGTTCAGTTGGCCCTTTAGAAGCGCACTAAGAAATCTTTTGGAAATATTTTAGCTCTAAGGGTTGTTTTTAAGGGTTTAAAGTTCGTCTTTTAGCATGTATATTCTTCTTCTCCCAATCTCTTAATTATAATTGAAATTTTCATATCATATGTTACTATAGAACTATAATCTAGATAGAGTACCTCTTCGAAACAGTTGTTAACTGGCAACTAAATTAATAATTTTGTCAGGTTGGCATTGAGTTGGGTTGACTTTGTTAGGTTGGCACCAAGTTGAAGATTTAAATGCATTTATCCCGGAAAAATTGATTGGGCACTGCTACTTCAATCCTGGGAATATTATATTACTAGCCGTCAGGCTCCCTTCGCTCGCCATATCCGTTTAGCAAGACGTTTAGTCTGGACCCCCGACTGGATTCTCCTAACATATGATAAAAATGCTCAAATGAAAAATGCAGGCGAGCGAAGCAAGCCTGCTGTTCTCATTCCTGAACGATCCAGACGGTGGTCCAGGGGGCGGAGCCCCCTAGCTAGACGGATATGGCGAGCAAAGCGAGCCTGACGGCTAGTATCTTGATATATTCACAAGTTTCTTTGAAATAATAATTTCTCTGGTGGAGGGTACAACACGACCAGAGGAGTTTATTCAAAATATAGACTTGATTACAAAAAGCATATAAGCTACAAATATTTACAAAGTATTAATATAATTGGTTGATTACTTGCTGATCTAAGAAAATGTGACCCCCATTATATATGAATATGTGTCGGGATGCCACTAATTTTGTTTGCTATTGTTTAAGATTTTATGCCAAAAGTAAAAATTGTAATAAAGATACATCTTTTTATTCATTAGAAGCTCATGAAAACCACATTTATAACACACAAATTTAAAAAAGAGTATTGATAACCCATGATGTAGATATTTTATATAAATTTAACATAAAAAACATTTATAATACTCATGGGAAAAATAATTAAAATGAAGAAAATAAGAATGAAAGAGTATGGACTTTTTTCATAGAACTAATTGTTCCCCATGATTGATTCTATTAGACAGGAGCCAGTTATTTGTTCTCGATTCGAATGAGTTGATTGGAACTGTTTCTTTAATAGCTATTGGCAGTTTATTGAAAATTGTTGGTCCTAAATATGTGGCTGACCTCTGAGCAGCTGATGTTGTCATCCTGGGAGTAGTTTGAACAGATCTTACATCCAGCATGACTCTCGTCATGGACTCGAGCATGAGGTCCTCGTTATAATGGCATTATCTGATTAACATTGATGTTGCAATCCTTGTCTATCATTCGACAAAATAGTTAAGAAACGATCTGGCAACCGGGAGCTAGGAAAGGATATCGCTATCTGTTTTGTCGAATGACAAACAAGGATAGCAACACCAATGTTAATCAAATACTGCCGTTATAACGTGGACCTCACTATAGTCATGATTCATGAAATATGTGTTCAAACTATTTCGAAGAAACTTGTGAAGATATCAAGATAAATGCATCAAAGAATTGGTAGAGAAGAAACAGATGAAATTTTAGAGCGTATAATATTGGCCCTATGCCCTGTTTGGCTTGGATAAGGAAGCGTCGAACACCTGTTCTATATTTTTACCAAAGTGGGGAAAACTTGGAGTAAGGAAGGCGTTTTTATGGCTGATTCTATCTTTGGAGTGTTCATATTTCCTCAATCTCTCTTCCAATATTCTCAAGTGTAGTACGTTTGAAACTATCAGTAAAACGTACTAAACACACACTAAACTCGTACTAAATTATTCGTACTAACTCGTAACTTAACTCGTACTAAACACACACCTATCCTTTTTCATATTTCCATTTCTCTCAGTTCAGTCGTTCTTATCCCCCTCCCCCCTCTCCCCCCTCGTCCATCCCTCCTCCCCTTCCCCCCGCCTGTAGGGCGGGGGGTGTTCTAAAAATAGATTTCCCCTTCCCCCTGTCCAGTGGAGGTGAGGGGGAGTGAGTGAGAGGGAGATATATCTTTCTCTCTCTTTCTAAATCCCCTTCCCCCTGTCCAGTGGAGGTGAGGGGGAGTGAGTGAGAGGGAGATATATCTTTCTCTCTCTTTCTAAAAATAGATTTCCCCTTCCCCCTGTCCAGTGGAGGTGAGGGGGAGAGAGTGAGAGGGAGATATATCTTTCTCTCTCTTTCTAAATCCCCTTCCCCCTGTCCAGTGGAGGTGAGGGGGAGTGAGTGAGAGGGAGATATATCTTTCTCTCTCTTTCTAAAAATAGATTTCCCCTTCCCCCTGTCCAGTGGAGGTGAGGGGGAGAGAGTGAGAGGGAGATATATCTTTCTCTCTCTTTCTAAATCCCCTTCCCCCTGTCCAGTGGAGGTGAGGGGGAGTGAGTGAGAGGGAGATATATCTTTCTCTCTCTTTCTAAAAATAGATTTCCCCTTCCCCCTGTCCAGTGGAGGTGAGGGGGAGAGAGTGAGAGGGAGATATATCTTTCTCTCTCTTTCTAAATCCCCTTCCCCCTGTCCAGTGGAGGTGAGGGGGAGAGAGTGAGAGGGAGATATATCTTTCTCTCTCTTTCTAAAAATAGATTTCCCCTTCCCCCTGTCCAGTGGAGGTGAGGGGGAGAGAGTGAGAGGGAGATATATCTTTCTCTCTCTTTCTAAATCCCCTTCCCCCTGTCCAGTGGAGGTGAGGGGGAGAGAGTGAGAGGGAGATATATCTTTCTCTCTCTTTCTAAATCCCCTTCCCCCTGTCCAGTGGAGGTGAGGGGGAGAGAGTGAGAGGGAGATATATCTTTCTCTCTCTTTCTAAAAATAGATTTCCCCTTCCCCCTGTCCAGTGGAGGTGAGGGGGAGAGAGTGAGAGGGAGATATATCTGTCTCTCTCTTTCTAAATCCCCTTCCCCCTGACCAGTGGAGGTGAGGGGGAGAGAGTGAGAGGGAGATATATCTTTCTCTCTCTTTCTAAATCCCCTTCCCCCTGTCCAGTGGAGGTGAGGGGGAGAGAGTGAGAGGGAGATATATCTTTCTCTCTCTTTCTAAATCCCCTTCCCCCTGTCCAGTGGAGGTGAGGGGGAGTGAGTGAGAGGGAGATATATCTTTCTCTCTCTTTCTAAATCCCCTTCCCCCTGTCCAGTGGAGGTGAGGGGGAGAGAGTGAGAGGGAGATATATCTTTCTCTCTCTTTCTAAATCCCCTTCCCCCTGTCCAGTGGAGGTGAGGGGGAGAGAGTGAGAGGGAGATATATCTTTCTCTCTCTTTCTAAAAATAGATTTCCCCTTCCCCCTGTCCAGTGGAGGTGAGGGGGAGTGAGTGAGAGGGAGATATATCTTTCTCTCTCTTTCTAAATCCCCTTCCCCCTGTCCAGTGGAGGTGAGGGGGAGTGAGTGAGAGGGAGATATATCTTTCTCTCTCTTTCTAAAAATAGATTTCCCCTTCCCCCTGTCCAGTGGAGGTGAGGGGGAGTGAGTGAGAGGGAGATATATCTTTCTCTCTCTTTCTAAAAATAGATTTCCCCTTCCCCCTGTCCAGTGGAGGTGAGGGGGAGTGAGTGAGAGGGAGATATATCTTTCTCTCTCTTTCTAAAAATAGATTTCCCCTTCCCCCTGTCCAGTGGAGGTGAGGGGGAGTGAGTGAGAGGGAGATATATCTTTCTCTCTCTTTCTAAAAATAGATTTCCCCTTCCCCCTGTCCGAAAGGAGATAAGAATCAATTCTTTCCACATCTAATGCTATAGTGACAAATTAAAGTGAATTCATATTTCTACATCTAATGCTATACTAACAAATTGAACTACATCCATTTCGCTCTACTATGATGACAGGCTCAATTGATTCTTATCTCTTTCCCACACCCTTTACGAAAGCGAGTAAAGGAGGGAAGAATCAAGTTCCATTTGATCGATCGTTCCTATAGTGTGAAACGATTCTCACCAGCATTACAAAAGGAAGGAATCTAGTATGGGAAGATATTAGCTCTTTAGAGTAAAGTGACAGGTGCATTTGATCGCACGCGCCTCTCATCTGGTCCGCACCCTGTGAGGTCGCTTAATAACTCCTGCAACGAAAACCGTTGTATGAAAAAAATCGATTTATGTGACAAGTGTTACTTGTTAAAGTTACTTTGCTCAACCTTCTTCAAGATTTATCGACATAGTCAAAAATGACTAGGGTGAAAACTATAGCTGTTGAAGTTGACTTGTACAACCTTTTTTAAAGATTTATTGATATGCTCAAAAATGTCAATCAGGGTGGTCCAGACTGTAATTTGAAACTATAGGTGTTAAAGTTCACTTGTACAACCTTTTTTTAAAGATTTATTGATATGCTCAAAAATGTCAATCAGGGTGGTCTACACTGTAATTTGAAACTATAGGTGTTAAAGTTCACTTGTACAACCTTTTTTTAAAGATTTATTGATATGGTCAAAAATGCCAATCATGGAGGTCTAGACTGAAACTATAGGTGTTGTCTCACTTTACCTTTAAAAGATTTATCGAAATACTCAAAAATGTCTAGACTGAAACATTCACTCTCTCACACTCAACTCAAGATTTTATGTTTTCGGCGCCAATATAAAGTCTTTATACTTGACCAAATCCATTTTTTCTGTAATAATTTGTACTACCTGATGTTCGTTAAGCCCATGATCTTTCGCTTCGATCCAATTCATGTGGAAAGAAACTTCGGCATATTTTGATACTATATCATACGCCATTTTGTGGATAAATAGACTTAGGTACTCAATGAAGGGCGCCGAACATTGCAGTCTCATGACAGCACCCTCTTCCGAATTTTTAATTGCCTCAGCTATTTCATCACGAACACTTTTCACAGCGTCTACCATCTCGTTTTTCTTAATAAAATCTTCAATATCATTTTTAGTTGCATACTTTTCTGCAATTTGTTTAATCAGAATAGCAATAGCATCTTTTGTAATAAACTGCTCAATACCCTCCATAATATTAGCTTTTATTGCACCCGCCATTTCAGATAATCGTTTTTCAAACTCTTCCTTTGTTATGAAGAACTAATCAATTTCTGCAAAGTAGATTCTAAATATTGCTTATCAATTCCCGATGGGTGAGTTTCATTTACTTTAGTAAAAATTTCTGTACTAAGTTGTTTCAATTTAGTATTGAGATAGTTTCTGTCCAGCACCTCCAAATTCTTAATTTTATCTGATACGGCTTTTAATTTTTCATCTAAATAAGCCTTATCAACTTTATCGTTGTTAATACTGAGCAACTGAGATGAAAAGCTGTCTGTTAAAGTTTTCACTTCCCCTAAAGCACTCTCTAGAGTTTGAGTTCTCTCTCCAATAGCTTTATCGATATTACTACTGAAATTTTGTAAGGTGCTTAGAATATGTTCTCTTTCAATTATGCTCACTCCAATATTCTTTGTATTTTCCGAAACGAGTTTGGTTATTTGCGAATCTAAATAAAATTTCACAGCTTCGCTGATTCCTTGCTGATTTATCGATTCGATTATCTTCTGTGTTATCGAGTCAATATCACACGTAAGACTAGCTCCGCTAGGTGTATCAATTCGTCCGAATCGATGCAGAGTCATCGTGACACTAAACAATTAATTTTGCTTCTTTTAGCTCTTCAATTATACTTGCAATTTCCACATCATGCCCAGTGTTCCCACTAGCTTTTGAGGAATAGAGTAAATTTAATCTTTGCACTAATTCGTCAAAATTATCAAAGTATTGATAAATTCTATCATGAGAATTATTTTTTGCAAATTTCAATAAACCCCAACCCTTCTTTTTACTAATTTTTTTACTGGGAAATAACTTTTGAATCAATTGTGATTTAATTCCCTGATTTCGTTTAACATAACCTCTTCGATCTAAATGTATACCTGTAAGTGTTAAGATTTTTTTATACTTATCCAGATCTCTCTCATTATAAAGATTTGAGTTTGGTCTAGCACTGAATAACAACTCGAGTAGACCGTGTGTTAATCGAAATCTTTCACTATCAATATCTATATAACCATCAACAAATATTACTTGCTGATTACCAATATAATACACGTCATCTTTAGAATTATATGAAATTCCATAACTGATTGAATTATTCTGTTTTTCCGCATGAAACGTTTTTAGATATTGTGACAGCACATTGTCGTTTCTGCTAGAACCAAGTAAACTGTTTTCAAATTTAGTCGAGCTTAAAAAATTGTCTGCTGAACTCTCATAACTCTGTTCATCTCCCTCCTCATTATCATCAATTTCCATACTCTCCTCTTTTACCTGTTCCTTTTTTGGTTTTACATCAGAGTGTGAGAATTTGTTTTTTCCCAGTTCAATTATGGGCTCTATTAACGGAGAGAGCGTTTTCCTATTATATTCCTCCGATCGCTTTTCAAAATTGACTAAGCTTTTATGCTTCTCTCTAATTACTTTTCTCAATTTCTTAATCTTTTCGATTAAACCAACCTCCTTTCTATTCAGCTTCCTGCCGTATGACAACATGACTGCACAAAGAATTAATCTCTACTGAACGGTAAGAAACGTATCGAGCGAATCTCGGTACTTCCCGCTATTAATTCCACACTCGGTCATAATAGTTAGAAAATTATGAGGTTTACGATTCCAAACTGTATGACAAAGTTTAACGAAATCTTTATAAGTAATATCTGCTCCAACATGATCTCTGTGAATTAATTTCAGACTCAATAAATCTACCTTGAAGATTATAATCATATTTGCGTTGTCCCTAGTGAAATGTTTCTGTGTTGCCCCATAACTCTGAATTAAATATGCAGTGTCAATATTACGATGTCGACCCATGGTAAAATATTCTCTTATTTGAGGCACGTGATTAAGTTGAAAGTCATCGAAAATGACAAGAGAATATTGTTGAATTTTGTTGGGGTGAGCTATAGATTCCGAATTGCTGTTTATATGAAATTCAATACCCTTCATTTTTGAAAAGACTTTTCTCAAAAACAAGTACTTATCTTGATACTCGCTCTTCGTGTGCAAGTATATAGTTTTAAATCTCAACCCATTCTTTGAAAAAATTAAATTAAATAGTAAATTGGTCTTGCCACAACCTGAAGAGCCTATTATAAGGATCCTTGCATTATGTGGTAATAACTTACCATTTTTACACCATGTTGGCATTTCTTTCTCTCTTATAACATTGTCGAAATTTACTATCGGAATCATGTTAGTCACGTGTACAGCATGCGATCTGATAAGGAACTGATAAGTTATCAAGGAGGAAGAGATTGTGGGCTAGACACCATAGCTTATCACATCGGGATGCAAGCGCTCTCCCCTTTCAATGCGCTGATAGAAGTTTCTCACCCGCACCCTCTTCACGAGAACGCTTGAGCCTTAGCAAATAAAACTTCAGATTAAAATGAAACTGAGAAGCATTTTTTGATAGAGACGTATTATATTTACACCAAATCTTTGTCATATTTTTACACTGAATGGAATGTATTTGCAATAGATTAACAATAGATTATTTACAATAAATGTACGTGATATTTACAATAGATTATTTACAATAAATTTACATGATATTTACAAAAGATTATTTTTCATCTAATAGTTGATCCTTACTAATATAACTAGGAGTTGAAAACCCAATCCATTTCACAAGCAGTCCTTTTTTATCTCGTTTTAATATTTTTTCAATCAAATACACTTGTCTCTCCGATTCATTTAATTGTGTTTTTTTAATTTCTTCTGCATAAAACCTGCCACTAATTACTTCTCCGTTTAGATCTCGCAAGCTATACGTTACAGGTTGAGAAGGAAATATAGAATGAATTACAAAATACTCTGCGCTCCAGTTTATGTTATAAGATTTATCGAAAAGAACCCTTTTCTTTGAGATTCGTACAACATCTCCTAGCTTAAATTTCGGTTTTGAATTTTTCAATTTATATCGTCTATTGAATGCAGAATTCAATGACATTAAAACATGATTACGATCTTTTTTCGTCACATCTTTAGGTTTCATTCTAATGGATGAATGCATTGTTGCATTATAATCTCGAACTAATCTGTCTAGTTGTGATGACCAGTTTTTGGTTCCATGTTCAGTTAAATATCTATAAATTTTTGCTTTAAGTGTTCTATTAAACCTTTCAACTATGGAAGCTTTCTTATCAGTAAAAACATGATAATGTTTAATACTATATCTATCTAATAATGCTTTAACTTTTAAATTAAAGAATTCTGTTCCTTGATCTGTTTGGAACAGCTTAACTCCTTTATTTTTAGAAATAATTGGCTCGAGAGCGTTAAATACAGATTGGCTTGTCTTGTCTTTTAATGGTACACAATATGCAAATTTTGAAAAACAATTAATAACAGCTAAGATATATTTGTAACCCTTATTAAAACGTGATAAACTTGTCATCTCAATGAGATCGGCTTGAAGCAAGTCTTTTTCACTTTTCAACTCATATTTGCGAGTGGGATAGTTCACACGCGGCACGCTATGAAGCTCTAAAGCTAACTTAGATCTAATAATATTCATGATATTTACAACAGTCAAATCAAAATCAGTGGTGTTGGATGGTTGTCATGGTACATACTGATCAATCATTTAGAGTGTTGAGACTATAATGTCCGAAAGGCAGAGTATCAACACCATTCTCAGCAATATACCTCTTATCATCATAAGGGCTCAAACAGATTTTTGCGCATTCAACCTGGTACATAGTGTGATTATACGATCTTAACATATTAAATTTTTCTACATGTTCACTACGTTCAAACAATGATTTCATATATAAATTAAAATTAAGCTTTCTACATTTTACTCCGCTCTGTACACCCTTTGCTATACATTTATTTACAAGTTCTTCATTCTCGTTACAAACTAAATATGAGTAAAGTTTGGATCTAAGTCCGAGAAATCTATGGACAGGCTTTGACCCGGTCTCATCCTTGAACTTTCCTACAACTTTATTCCTCTCCATGGAAAAGCAAGGGTGGGAAGGTGGATAGTTAGAAGTATCGAAAAGGGTCAAATTTTCTCTAATCAACTGATACACATCTTCGACTTTAAGGTTAAGAAGAAAACTGTCGGTGTCAGTCATGCACAATTCTATACGATCCCACGGTATAATTTTTTGTAATTTACAATAGAAAAAATCGTACATATGGAATTTACTCAACTCCAGTACACTGAAGCCGGAATAGACAGGCTTGTTCATTTTAAGTTCCAACTTACGAGAGAAAACCGCGATCACGTTCGGACTAATTATTTGCCAGCGTTTACATAGCGGGTTTGAAATGTACTTATCTAACCGTTTTTCATCCGTGATAATTTTAACATTCATTTGCTTACGACTACTCTGTATCGTTTTACCAAAAATTAAGTTACAACAGGCCTTAAAGAAGGATATTTCAAATTTATTTTTCGCGTTCTGTCTATTCCGGATATTAAAGTCGATGTAGCTTTTCAGCCAGGGAGATTGGGAAAAGCTAATGACGCGATGCACTTTCAATAATTTCAAACCGAGCTGGAGGTAGAGCTTTAAATTGATATAGTGAACAATGTACTTTTCACGGTCGAAAAGTGTGTTCATGAGCTTTTTGGTTCCAGTTTGACCGTTCTCATTTGTTTGGTAGTTCGACAGCAATTCGCGCGGGGGCGTTTGGTGGAGAGGGGCGAGGGGGAAGCTCGCATGCTTGTCATGCAACTCTTGGGGGTACTTGAGATCGCATTCTATTATATACCCGGTTTCTGAATTGCTGTCCAAATTCGCGAAATCAAGGCTGGAAATTTCTTCCTCTGAGAGGAATTTGAAATTTCCAACAGGCAAGCTTCGGCTCATAGCTTCCGAGTATAAACTGTTTGCATCGATATAAAGCAGATAATTAGACGGTTTTGAAGGATCGTATGTTTCGGGTAGATGTTTGTTATTCGCCTCACAATAACGTTTGCCGATAAATGAGACCCCGCCTCTCATTCCCGCCTCAAACATAAGATGCATGTCCGGATGTGTTAGTAATTCCAGTTCGACTTTAGTGTGTTTCAGCATGCAATTCCAGGTGAAGTGGGCAAGGGAAACAAAATGGGTCACATCGAGGCCATATGAGCTAAAAAGCGTAGACCTCATGGATTCAAAAACTACCGCTAATAGCATTACGTCCAAACATAAATAAAAATCGTGATATTCACCCAGATTTTTCAGCTTGAATGTTGAGAACACTCTTTGCGCATGCTCATATTCTTCGCGAGACAAAGGTGTATCAGTTAAGTCGTTATGAAAACATTCAATGGGGGGAAGCGATGTTTCCGCGAATTTTTCGGGACAGCTCATGTACGAGTAGGGATATACTCCTTTCTTCAACAAGAGCTGTCTGTGTTCGCGAGGTGGATCATGAAACACCGAAAATAATCGTTCGAACTTCTTTTCCATATCTGTACTCTCTACCAAATTACGCACCAATACTTCCAAGGATTCAGACATAAACTTGTAGGAATCTAAAAATTTAATTTTGCCTACTGAAAGTGTCAAAAATCTCTCTGACGTATTTGCGATGCAGGAAATTTCTTTTTTACATTTACCGAGCGATTTTAGAATAAAATGCGAATCAAAACCGGAGAAATTATGAAAATAACACGATATGTACTCCGGAGTACGAGCTGTTAAATTACAAGAAACATGTGCCGCACACAAGTAATTACCGGTTTCATGCGCGTGGTGACGACATTTAATATCGGTTTCTGAGAACGGTTCAGCACAAAGCCCGCAGTTTACTGAATTTTGAAATTCACGCTCTTGACTCTCGGATAAAGCTTGCATCGGAATTTCTCGTTTCATATCCTCATACAAAATGTCACCGAGATCTGTAATTTCCTGAAGAAATTTCTCCATGATTTTTTCGTCTAAACTACTCGATCTATGGAGTACAGGTCCGTGAGCGATTTCGCCGTTAACATCGATAACAACGAAACAATACCCGCAGGGAATATGTCGCGCCGTTTTCTTTGTGTAACTACGAGTAATTTCATCAGAATCGGAATCATCATCATCATCATTATCGATATTAACAACGTATGTTTCTAAATCCGCGTAAATGGTGTACTTTTTCTTCAACGTCGCGCCTAGTTTCTTGAATTTTATTGTCTCTCCGCGTTTAGGATATGAAACGCGCTGAGATTCAAACTTGGAACAAAGTTCCACATGTTTCAACAAATTTGCTTTACCGTCTACATTTCGAGTTTTGTCTGATGTGAACCGGTGAAAACAGAAATTACAAACATGTACTTGACCGTGGGATTTTGAAAGGTGGGAGAGAAGACGTGATAGCCCGTTTTTCCCGTTCGCGGTATTTACTAAACAGAAATGAGTTTTTCCTGCATCGCCTTTTAGCATTAAAAGATTAATTTGGTGTTTACGCGTGCGGAAAATGCTTGTACGGAAGGGGAAAAACTTTTTGTTGTCGTATGCGATGACGTGAATTGCAATGTCCGGATTGAGTATTTCAAATTTCTTAATATCGCGTGTCGTCACCGGGAAATTTACACCTCGCGTATTAAGTGTGTGAGCAAACTTGCTCAAATACTTTACACTTAAGTCCGAGTTCCTTGGCTTCTGATGGAAATACGCGAGCACTGACCATAAAAAGCATTTTTCGTCAGAGAGATTTTTCACATTTATAATACATTTTTTGTTTTTCAAAAACTGGGGTGTCTGAATGAAACTGGATGTGTATATAGGATTAAATTTAATCACATTCACATCCAGTGATTCAATTTTCTTTAGCACCCATCCACTCCCATATCTTACAAAATTTTCAAAAGATGAGAGAATTTTTCTCACAGCTAACATGAAATGCTCATTAAACTCTTCATAGTTCTCAAGCACATTTAGTGCTATGTTGGAGTAACTATGTAGATTTATTAGAGATGAGACAGAGTCACCAACCTGCTTGTCATCCATCACCACTAATTTATACAGCAAAACGTTGAGGACGATGTACCACTTAA
Organism: Nilaparvata lugens; assembly: GCF_014356525.2. Lineage (NCBI taxonomy): Eukaryota > Metazoa > Arthropoda > Insecta > Hemiptera > Delphacidae > Nilaparvata > Nilaparvata lugens. Next base: position 42,593,835 of record NC_052513.1, on the reverse strand, counting down.
CATTGCCATCATAGCGTGCGGCATGTTCCCTAATTATATCGAAAACTCGACGTTTCGAGCTCTCGAGCACACTGCTGATGTCGATATCCTCCTCATCGAGGCTGATGCGATGACGGACTGCTGCGGAATTGATACCACGAAGTCTGCGTTCCCTCGGCATGATTCTGAAAAAAAAAAACAAAACGAACAGGATGAGATAGAGTACAACAACATGTTTAGTTGTGAATTGTCATTGGTAGAAGAAGGGTGTGTGAAAATGATATCTCAAGATCACATAATGTTGCATGAAAGATTAAGATTATTATCTTTTGATAAAAGATGGTTGAAATCTTCTCCGCATTTGTCCGCGGAAAACATGGCGAAAGAGGGATTTATATTCTCATCTCCACCAGACATTGTGCGATGTGTATTTTGTTCAATTTATTTGGGAAAATGGGAAGAAAGTGACATACCAGCAATAGAACATGCAAGGTACAGTCCAAACTGTAGAAGGAAAGATAATATAACAATTGAAGAGGAGAATTACGATAATAATATTCTACGATTATATGAAGAAAGATATTCAACTTTTAATTGTGTAGAAGATTCATCCGTCCAAGAAGAGTACTTTGAAAAACTGCCTCCACACCATCTACATTGTGACTTTTGTAAATCATTACGCGATAAAGCAGAGTATTTTGCGAGAAATGGTTATTTCCTACATAAAAATCCATTATATCTGCAATGTGTCTATTGTAAATATATTATCGGTGAACCAACTGAAAAAGTAATTCATTTACCGTTTTGTTTATACGATGAGTGTGAGAAAGAAGAGCGGGGCTTGGATGTTCCGGATATAGCATATTCTAAAGATAAATCGCGTGCATGCAGTATATTGTAGAAGGTTTTTTCTCCTCCGAGGAGAAAACCTGTCCTCGGAGGAGAAAACCTGTCCTCGGAGGAGAAAAATAGTCATCGGAGGACTATTTTCCTCCTCAGAGGATAAAATCAAAGTAAAAATGTACTTACATGTAGTGCTTGATGTTGCGTGAATCTCCTCGAGTGTAGATAGCAGGCTAGAGGTGTAGATAGCAGGATACAGGTGTAGATGATTATGCTATGATTGATTCCTCTCAGGTGACCACCCTATGATTCCTCTCAGCTGTGTTGTCTTGACGAGAGCTCAACTGGTTATGAGGTTCGGAACTCGAGTTGAGAGGTGAGAAAATGCTGTGAAAAACAGTGAAATATTTAATAACTGAATCGAGAAATGCTATTTCCCTTATAATGTGAAATATTTATTAGAAATAGAGTGTTATAAAGTACAATAAATTATCGGTAGAGTGTGCTTTTCATAATAATAATAATAAGCTGGAGCAAGGTACTCTCTTAGTTGCGATCTTCTCTTTGTTGATACAACATCAAGCTAGTGTACTGAGATGGATAATGTGGAGAACAAGTCTTCAGATTCGAGCGTTCAATTCATTATAGATAGACATTTTAATCGATTAAGTGAATACCATTCTGTTCCTTTAGAAAAAATGAGATATCAATATAAATTAAGTGAACTCTTGGACACGCACCTAGATATATTGGCACAGTTAGCGGAAAAAGGATGGACAAATCTACAATATTTAACTTTTGTGAGAGAGTATGAAAAATTAGGAGTTTGGCATAGTGATAACTATAATCATATTCTTGTTTGCGATTTATTCGGATCATCATATGATAAATTCTGGGGCGATGGTGACTTCCCCGATTCGTGGAGATGCCCGTGTGGGCATCTTAAAGACTCTATCGATAAAATTAAAAAAGTTATAATAGAAAACAATGCTCATTTAACAGAAGAACAATTAAATCAAGTTATCTGGAATTTTTTTCGAGATTCTGCAGATGAGAATGGGCTAGAACAGGATTGACAAAGAAAGTTCAAAATCAAGTATGTGTACAATATTGTAAATAAATGAAATGCAACAACTTTGCTACAGTTAAAATATTAAAATGTCATATTGATGATAGAAAACGCTGACAAGATTCATGTTTGAAAAATGAGATGCTCTTACTTTGATGTTGAAGGATCTAACATTGATTAACGAAATTAGAATCATGGGTTTTATTGGAGATTTCTAGCAATGTCTCATGCTAAGTTCCAGACGAGATTTTTTTTTTCGTCTTCTAACACATGGATGCTTTTCGAAAAATGATCGTGTGTGGCATACTTACAATCTGATAACGATCTGAGAGCACGTGTTGTTGTTGGGGAGAAATTCGAATTTTTTTCGCCTTGTGCCACGCTCTCGCTCGCACGTGTCTGGAACAGAGAGAGAAACGAATGCTATATAAACACGTGCGATGAGAGGAAAATTACCATTTACATCAGAGACAGCAGAGAGTAAGCATACGAGATGAGTTCGCCCTCGTTCATCCTCCCAGACAGCCCGCCTTCGCAGCAGGTCCTGAACTACTGGCAGCGCAAAGCTGCCGAGAGCTGCGCCAGCTCTTCAGCTGCGGCCGCCTCAGCTCCTGCCTCCACTGCACCACACCGTTCGACATCGCCAGGGGGTGAGATGGTGATTGGAGACAGCCCCGTGCAACGCCTGCGTCCGCCAGCTACGTGGGCTCCGCGCCGTGCTGTGTTGACGACGCTGTCCAACAATATTAGGGAGAGACAAGCGAAGAGGAAACTCGAGTTTGAGGAGGGCGAAGTGAGCGGTGAAGAGGATAGTCTGCTCCCTCAATCAAAGGTTAGTTTCAACAAATATTATTATTAACTTGTGTATGCACAGATTTTTTTCTGTGATTGATAAAAAATCTGTGCACATACGAGTCTTTGATTATTTGATCTGAATATTATTTGAACTGATTAGATATTATTAAAGTATTCAATCATGCACAAATATTATTTGAAGTGCTTGGAATGTAAGGAAATTACGAACTGAATTGATGCTAAGGAATATTATTTGAACTGATTAGAATGCAAGCAATATTTCCTCGAACTGATTAGAATGCAAGCAATATTTCCTCGAACTGATTAGAAATGGTATTATGAGATATTATCGTTTGAAGTATTCAATCATGCACAAATATTATTTGAAGTGCTTGGAATGTAAAGGAAATTACGAACTGAATTGATGCTAAGGAAATATTATTTGAACTGCTTAGATATTATTTAAAGTATTCAATCATACATAAATATTATTTGAAGTGCTTGGAATGTAAAGGAAATTACGAACTGAATGATGCTAAGGAAATATTATTGAACTGCTTAGATATTATTTAAAGTATTCAATCATACATAAATATTATTTGAAGTGCTTGGAATGTAAAGGAAATTACGAACTGAATTGATGCTAAGGAAATATTATTTGAACTGCTTAGATATTATTTAAAGTATTCAATCATACATAAATATTATTTGAAGTGCTTGGAATGTAAAGGAAATTACGAACTGAATTGATGCTAAGGAAATATTATTTGAACTGCTTAGATATTATTTAAAGTATTCAATCATGCAACAATGATATTTCAATAACTGATATTACTCACTTTATGCAGAGAATTCGATGATAATCTGATGTAGAGATCTGAAACAAATAAGACACTAATCAAATATTTTTCAACAGAAACGTATGCCGGAGCAGGAGGACTCCTCCCTCGTCCCCCTGATAAAGGAGGCTGAAATGGGGTTTGTTGATCTTATCAACAAACCGGTGAGCAAGCCGTGGGTCCCCTTACGAGAGTTGGAGGAGGACCATCCCTACCGAATCGTGAGCGTGAGGGAGCACACTAATCAGCACGGACGCCGGATAATTTTGAAAATCATCAATGCAGGAAGCAAATGTGAGGTGTATCTACCTCAAAGATTTGCTTCCTGCATTGATGCAGCGAAAATTCGCGAATTTAATGTAACATGCAAAAATTATGTTTTGGTAGTTACGCATAAGTGCCCAAATTGGACAGATATAAAAATTGTTAAAGCATAACAATTTAATTTTGCCTACTGAAAGTGTCAAAAATCTCTCTGACGTATTTGCGATGCAGGAAATTTCTTTTTTACATTTACCGAGCGATTTTAGAATAAAATGCGAATCAAAACCGGAGAAATTATGAAAATAACACGATATGTACTCCGGAGTACGAGCTGTTAAATTACAAGAAACATGTGCCGCACACAAGTAATTACCGGTTTCATGCGCGTGGTGACGACATTTAATATCGGTTTCTGAGAACGGTTCAGCACAAAGCCCGCAGTTTACTGAATTTTGAAATTCACGCTCTTGACTCTCGGATAAAGCTTGCATCGGAATTTCTCGTTTCATATCCTCATACAAAATGTCACCGAGATCTGTAATTTCCTGAAGAAATTTCTCCATGATTTTTTCGTCTAAACTACTCGATCTATGGAGTACAGGTCCGTGAGCGATTTCGCCGTTAACATCGATAACAACGAAACAATACCCGCAGGGAATATGTCGCGCCGTTTTCTTTGTGTAACTACGAGTAATTTCATCAGAATCGGAATCATCATCATCATCATTATCGATATTAACAACGTATGTTTCTAAATCCGCGTAAATGGTGTACTTTTTCTTCAACGTCGCGCCTAGTTTCTTGAATTTTATTGTCTCTCCGCGTTTAGGATATGAAACGCGCTGAGATTCAAACTTGGAACAAAGTTCCACATGTTTCAACAAATTTGCTTTACCGTCTACATTTCGAGTTTTGTCTGATGTGAACCGGTGAAAACAGAAATTACAAACATGTACTTGACCGTGGGATTTTGAAAGGTGGGAGAGAAGACGAGATAGCCCGTTTTTCCCGTTCGCGGTATTTACTAAACAGAAATGAGTTTTTCCTGCATCGCCTTTTAGCATTAAAAGATTAATTTGGTGTTTACGCGTGCGGAAAATGCTTGTACGGAAGGGGAAAAACTTTTTGTTGTCGTATGCGATGACGTGAATTGCAATGTCCGGATTGAGTATTTCAAATTTCTTAATATCGCGTGTCGTCACCGGGAAATTTACACCTCGCGTATTAAGTGTGTGAGCAAACTTGCTCAAATACTTTACACTTAAGTCCGAGTTCCTTGGCTTCTGATGGAAATACGCGAGCACTGACCATAAAAAGCATTTTTCGTCAGAGAGATTTTTCACATTTATAATACATGTTTTGTTTTTCAAAAACTGGGGTGTCTGAATGAAACTGGATGTGTATATAGGATTAAATTTAATCACATTCACATCCAGTGATTCAATTTTCTTTAGCACCCATCCACTCCCATATCTTACAAAATTTTCAAAAGATGAGAGTATTTTTCTCACAGCTAACATGAAATGCTCATTAAACTCTTCATAGTTCTCAAGCACATTTAGTGCTATGTTGGAGTAACTATGTAGATTTATTAGAGATGAGACAGAGTCACCAACCTGCTTGTCATCCATCACCACTAATTTATACAGCAAAACATTGAGGACGATGAACCATTTAACATTGCCATCATAGCGTGCGGCATGTTCCCTAATTATATCGAAAACTCGACGTTTCGAGCTCTCGAGCACACTGCTGATGTCGATATCCTCCTCATCGAGGCTGATGCGATGACGGACTGCTGCGGAATTGATACCACGAAGTCTGCGTTCCCTCGGCATGATTCTGAAAAAAAAAAAAACAAAACGAACAGGATGAGATAGAGTACAACAACATGTTTAGTTGTGAATTGTCATTGGTAGAAGAAGGGTGTGTGAAAATGATATCTCAAGATCACATAATGTTGCATGAAAGATTAAGATTATTATCTTTTGATAAAAGATGGTTGAAATCTTCTCCGCATTTGTCCGCGGAAAACATGGCGAAAGAGGGATTTATATTCTCATCTCCACCAGACATTGTGCGATGTGTATTTTGTTCAATTTATTTGGGAAAATGGGAAGAAAGTGACATACCAGCAATAGAACATGCAAGGTACAGTCCAAACTGTAGAAGGAAAGATAATATAACAATTGAAGAGGAGAATTACGATAATAATATTCTACGATTATATGAAGAAAGATATTCAACTTTTAATTGTGTAGAAGATTCATCCGTCCAAGAAGAGTACTTTGAAAAACTGCCTCCACACCATCTACATTGTGACTTTTGTAAATCATTACGCGATAAAGCAGAGTATTTTGCGAGAAATGGTTATTTCCTACATAAAAATCCATTATATCTGCAATGTGTCTATTGTAAATATATTATCGGTGAACCAACTGAAAAAGTAATTCATTTACCGTTTTGTTTATACGATGAGTGTGAGAAAGAAGAGCGGGGCTTGGATGTTCCGGATATAGCATATTCTAAAGATAAATCGCGTGCATGCAGTATATTGTAGAAGGTTTTTTCTCCTCCGAGGAGAAAACCTGTCCTCGGAGGAGAAAACCTGTCCTCGGATGCGATGACGTGAATTGCAATGTCCGGATTGAGTATTTCAAATTTCTTAATATCGCGTGTCGTCACCGGGAAATTTACACCTCGCGTATTAAGTGTGTGAGCAAACTTGCTCAAATACTTTACACTTAAGTTCGAGTTCCTTGGCTTCTGATGGAAATACGCGAGCACTGACCATAAAAAGCATTTTTCGTCAGAGAGATTTTTCACATTTATAATACATTTTTTGTTTTTCAAAAACTGGGGTGTCTGAATGAAACTGGATGTGTATATAGGATTAAATTTAATCACATTCACATCCAGTGATTCAATTTTCTTTAGCACCCATCCACTCCCATATCTTACAAAATTTTCAAAAGATGAGAGAATTTTTCTCACAGCTAACATGAAATGCTCATTAAACTCTTCATAGTTCTCAAGCACATTTAGTGCTATGTTGGAGTAACTATGTAGATTTATTAGAGATGAGACAGAGTCACCAACCTGCTTGTCATCCATCACCACTAATTTATACAGCAAAACATTGAGGACGATGAACCATTTAACATTGCCATCATAGCGTGCGGCATGTTCCCTAATTATATCGAAAACTCGACGTTTCGAGCTCTCGAGCACGCTGGTGATGTCGATATCCTCCTCATCGAGGCTGATGCGATGACGGACTGCTGCGGAATTGATACCACGAAGTCTGCGTTCCCTCGGCATGATTCTGAAAAAAAAAAACAAAACGAACAGGATGAGATAGAGTACAACAACATGTTTAGTTGTGAATTGTCATTGGTAGAAGAAGGGTGTGTGAAAATGATATCTCAAGATCACATAATGTTGCATGAAAGATTAAGATTATTATCTTTTGATAAAAGATGGTTGAAATCTTCTCCGCATTTGTCCGCGGAAAACATGGCGAAAGAGGGATTTATATTCTCATCTCCACCAGACATTGTGCGATGTGTATTTTGTTCAATTTATTTGGGAAAATGGGAAGAAAGTGACATACCAGCAATAGAACATGCAAGGTACAGTCCAAACTGTAGAAGGAAAGATAATATAACAATTGAAGAGGAGAATTACGATAATAATATTCTACGATTATATGAAGAAAGATATTCAACTTTTAATTGTGTAGAAGATTCATCCGTCCAAGAAGAGTACTTTGAAAAACTGCCTCCACACCATCTACATTGTGACTTTTGTAAATCATTACGCGATAAAGCAGAGTATTTTGCGAGAAATGGTTATTTCCTACATAAAAATCCATTATATCTGCAATGTGTCTATTGTAAATATATTATCGGTGAACCAACTGAAAAAGTAATTCATTTACCGTTTTGTTTATACGATGAGTGTGAGAAAGAAGAGCGGGGCTTGGATGTTCCGGATATAGCATATTCTAAAGATAAATCGCGTGCATGCAGTATATTGTAGAAGGTTTTTTCTCCTCCGAGGAGAAAACCTGTCCTCGGAGGAGAAAACCTGTCCTCGGAGGAGAAAAATAGTCATCGGAGGACTATTTTCCTCCTCAGAGGATAAAATCAAAGTAAAAATGTACTTACATGTAGTGCTTGATGTTGCGTGAATCTCCTCGAGTGTAGATAGCAGGCTAGAGGTGTAGATAGCAGGATACAGGTGTAGATGATTATGCTATGATTGATTCCTCTCAGGTGACCACCCTATGATTCCTCTCAGCTGTGTTGTCTTGACGAGAGCTCAACTGGTTATGAGGTTCGGAACTCGAGTTGAGAGGTGAGAAAATGCTGTGAAAAACAGTGAAATATTTAATAACTGAATCGAGAAATGCTATTTCCCTTATAATGTGAAATATTTATTAGAAATAGAGTGTTATAAAGTACAATAAATTATCGGTAGAGTGTGCTTTTCATAATAATAATAATAATAAGCTGGAGCAAGGTACTCTCTTAGTTGCGATCTTCTCTTTGCTGATACAACATCAAGCTAGTGTACTGAGATGGATAATGTGGAGAACAAGTCTTCAGATTCGAGCGTTCAATTCATTATAGATAGACATTTTAATCGATTAAGTGAATACCATTCTGTTCCTTTAGAAAAAATGAGATATCAATATAAATTAAGTGAACTCTTGGACACGCACCTAGATATATTGGCACAGTTAGCGGAAAAAGGATGGACAAATCTACAATATTTAACTTTTGTGAGAGAGTATGAAAAATTAGGAGTTTGGCATAGTGATAACTATAATCATATTCTTGTTTGCGATTTATACGGATCATCATATGATAAATTCTGGGGCGATGGTGACTTCCCCGATTCGTGGAGATGCCCGTGTGGGCATCTTAAAGACTCTATCGATAAAATTAAAAAAGTTATAATAGAAAACAATGCTCATTTAACAGAAGAACAATTAAATCAAGTTATCTGGAATTTTTTTCGAGATTCTGCAGATGAGACAGGTTTAGAACAGGATTGACAAAGAAAGTTCAAAATCAAGTATGTGTACAATATTGTAAATAAATGAAATGCAACAACTTTGCTACAGTTAAAATATTAAAATGTCATATTGATGATAGAAAACGCTGACAAGATTCATGTTTGAAAAATGAGATGCTCTTACTTTGATGTTGAAGGATCTAACATTGATTAACGAAATTAGAATCATGGGTTTTATTGGAGATTTATAGCAATGTCTCATGCTAAGTTCCAGACGAGATTTTTTTCTGTGTCCTCATTCCTCAGTACAGCTGAGGATGTGCTGGTGAACGTGAAACCAGTGGCGGTTCTAGGCCTAGGCTGGGTAGGTGGCCGCCTACCCAGTTTTTATGAGATTTTTTTTAAATTTTTCATGTAAACCTAAAAATGTTAAATAAACAATTTTTATATTTATTAATACATCTTCATTTAATACCTATATGCTTTGACATCTTTTTTACATGAATTACTTAAGTAGCCCTACCCTAGGTCTATGCATAGACCTACAGTATGATAAGTTTTGCCTACCCAGTTTTTTATGTCTAGAACCGCCACTGCGTGAAACCATGGTACTGTTTTAAAGTTTTTAATAAATTTTATAGTGAAATTGACAATATCTTTGTTCTCTTTTTATCAATTACTAGACGGCAGTCTAGCTTTGCTTGCCTTATCCCTTATTAGGGACTTTTAGACTCGCTGCTTCAATCGCCTGTTGAATTGAAATTTTTGAACCATAGAGCTCTCAGAATTGCAAAAATCTCGGTAAATCTTTATTGGGTGAAATAAACATTATTTTTTACATAGAGAGACTTTTTATCTTGATATTATGAGTATATATTTATTTATATTTTACCATTTCATACCATTAGCTAAAGCTCTGAACGGAATTTGATCTATTTTCTGTCAGGTAAGTTCTCAAAAAACCTGGGAAAACACTTATAAAAACGCTGGGATACGTAGATTTCACGCGTAAACTTTCAAGCCCTCCCAATACGAAATTTGTTATCCTCAGCTGAGATCCTGTTCCATTTCAAGATTTTTAATACTACTTCAAAGAACTGAGAAAACGCTATGAAAAACAAATTTTGAGTGTATCCTTGGCATTATTCTCAAAGTTTTTCAACAAATCATTTCTGAGCTTTCTCATTTTGTGACAGAGAGGACTTGGAGTCCTAACTGCGGCCTTACTAAGGGCAGTGAAATGTCTAGATCCTAACTGAGCCTGTTCTTCAAAAATTTTTGAAATATTGTCTCCTCATCATATAAGAGACAATAATATATTATAAATAAATAAATTTATGATAAATAAATTCTCTCTTTTCAGATTCGTCTGGTTATTGTCACAGTCATATTCCTGTACAATTTGGACTGGATACTCAAACGAATTGTCGCATCAACGATGAAGAAATAGAAAATCTATGGGATGATTGTGACTTGTTGAGGTGAGCTATTATATTATGTAATATTCATGTTCTATCATTTTATTTGTTGGAATTATGTTTTACATTCACGAATAATCCCTATAGTTATATTCCCCTACACACAGATGGATAGTCTATAGTGGGGGGATTCCAAAATATGTTGTATATTTTATTTCATATTCGTGTAAAATGGAAAAACACAGTTTTATTTTGTCACATCCACATTAATTAGATATTATTACAGTATTAATGTCTAATAGTATTGTGGTTGTGAAAAACTGTGTTTTTTCAATTATGATTGATTGACTATCATGGCTGGAATAGTTATTTGTGCAACTAGTGCGCAAAGTGACAGTTTGCTGCACCGAAAGAAACGTTTACGCCCGAGCCGTAGGCGAGGGCGGAATGGTTTCTTGAGTGCAGCAGAGGAACTTTGCGCACGTATTTCACATTAAGTTTTTCCTACAGTTACCATTGAATATGAAAAGTGGGTAATTATGGGTAAAATTGCCTGAAATCCATCAAATAACTTAGTAGTGTTTGAATGACGGGGGGCAGCTGTGTGGTGTGTGCTGTGGTGGCACTGTGCTGTTGCTGTCCTCGATATAATATATAATAGTAATAATTAGCGCGTTGTGCTTGGTTGCACCTCTGCTCACTATTATAGCAGCCACAGCAGTCACTGTTACCAACTTCATTTTGATTTTGCTGCACTGTTGCTCCATATAACCTACTAAGTATTTTGCGTTGCCATGTTGCAAATCTGGAGTGCAGAAAAATTTTTCCCGCACTAGAGCGGAAAAATGATTCTTTGCGTTCTGTAATCAGTGCAGCAATGGCCACTTTTCAACGTAACTGTAGGAAAATAATATTGTGGTTGTGAAAAACTGTGTTTTTTCAATTATGGAAAAATTCTACAATATCGATTCTCATTCAACAATTTTTATAAATGAACTTGAATTGAATTAAATTCAACAATCGATTCTTGAGTTCAACTAACGAGTACTAACACGAACCCATACAACAAAAAACTAAAAATATAAACATAGTGAACAAAATCTTCTATTCAAAGATTGTTTGACTATCATGGCTGGAAACGCAATTTATGTATCACATATTTCTCTACAGATAGAAATTACTGAGATATTGTAATCATTCAAATGCTAATGAATCAATATAATAGTGATTAATATCATTAAACGAAAATCCAAATTAAATGTTGTAAATCACCTCAAAATGTCCAACCCTGTTCTCAATATTTGCAGTAGCAGAAGTCTTCGGGGTGATTTACAGCATTTAATTTGAATTTTTCTTCTAACAATATATTTTTTTCCAATAAATTTCCCGAAATTGGGAAATTTTGAACAGAATAATTGGAGACGATACAGGGAAACATATATTCCATCGACCTAAATATCATTCATAAAAGCTAATATCAAGATACTTCATGGAATTATTTTGTAGATGCTATCTATTTGGTAGAGAGTTAGTGGGGAGGATATTTTTAATATTCTTTCCGAAGAATGGACATTGATATGTCCAAAGCTCCGCCAATTTATGTAGATGCATAACAATATGATTATTATCTATAGTTATTATATTACAAACTGCTTTTTCATACCATATATAGTTCAATAATTATTTTCTTAGTCTATATTATGTAAATTCATCTATAATTTTGCTGTATTGTAAGCTATTGTATATAAGTGTATATGCCAGTATATATTGTAATCAATAATTATTAATTATTATTTAACGAAAATCCTAAATAATTCTATATTGTAATCTACATAAATAAAGTACTCAATCAATCAATCAATCAATCAATATGTCTCATTGAATTATTTATACAATATCATAATTTCTACTGAGTCTAACAAGACCCATTGATAGTGGTAATATTATTGATCATCTTGTAAAATCCATCAATAATCATTGAGATGTATCATAGAAAAGCAAAGACTCAAGAGTTCTATGTCAATACAAACTGCTCTCAGAATATCGTATTCTTCGGTTTTCAGGGATTATGTGGCAAGATTACAAGAAACTATAATGAATAGTGGTGCAGTGAGTGCTGGAAATAGCTTGAATGGTACACAGATTCCAATCTTGAGGTGAGGTTTCAATTAATAAGTCTACAATAAATCTACTCATAACCTTTATTTGGACAATTTATTTTATGAAATTGGGATGAAATAGTTATTTGTGCAACTAGTGCGCAAAGTGCCACTTTGCTGCACCGAAAGAAACGTTTACGCCCGAGCCGTAGGCGAGGGCGGAATGGTTTCTTGAGTGCAGCAGAGGAACTTTGTGCACGTATTTCACATTTAATTTTTCCTACAGTTACCATTGAATATGAAAAGTGGGTAATTATGGATAAAATGATGGCTGAAATGGATAATATGATATGGATAAAATGTTTGTGTGTGTGATGCTGTTATTAATAACAACCTTAATTCATTTAAAAATTAATAATCCAATTGAAGTTGAAAATTCTCAGCCAAAGTTCTCATCTTTATTCATTCAAGAATCAGAAAAAATACAGATAAAACAAAAAATTGCATTCAAAATACACGCCAACAGCATGGCTGAATGGCTGAACCGACAAGCGCGCGACCTTGCGGGAAGAATCGTACCTAACTTCGTTTCATCCAACTAAAAACTGTATTCAGATACTTAGACATGGTTAACTTACTAAATTACCGAAAAATAATAAAGTAAACTAAAAAATATTTATAAATTAACATAGACAACAGAAAATATTTTATTGTAGTATATTCTAATGTTATTTTATTAATTTTATTGACATGGATTTCGAACGGTAATTATTTAACCTGAAAATTCGAATTTCATAATGTGTGTTTGCTACATTTCTCATTGCTTATGGTTGAAATAATTATTACTGTCAATAGAAAATAAACATTATTTATTATTAAATGATGATAAGTAATTATTTAATTATGATTTAGATAAACATTATTCTTGTTTTGGATTTCTAGATTGGGATCTTATCATAAATGTAGGGTAGCCATTGAAATGATTCTTATCTAAATCTAACCACAGTCATTGTTACCAACATAATTTTTGTTTTCGTGCACTAATCCTCCATATAACCCACCAACTATTTTGTGTTGCCATGTTGCAAATGTGGAGTGCAGGAAAAATTTTTCCCGCACTAGAGCGGAAAAGTGATTCTTTGCGTTCTGTAATCAGTGCAGGAATGGCCACTTTTTAAGGTAACTGTAGGAAAAGAAGTTTTGGACTGTAGTCTGTTTCTATGTCCTTGAGTTGATTGTAAATGATAAATAAATAAATAACTTCAAAGAAAAAGTAGCTGATATACTACAGAATTTTAAGTTTTGTAAATGATCGAATGTTTGTGGTAATCATTAGCTTTTTCCTTCAACAAATAATGTATTATTGAAAGAAAATGACGTTGATGTTGTCAATACCACTATATTTGTTCAGTATTAATTCACATTACAGAATCAGGTTTCATGGTAACACCTACCACATCTTCATCTGAACTAATGTAATGTCAATTAATTTTTAACAGAGTTGTATATTGACATCATCAACGTCGTTTTCTTCCAATTATGGAGAAATACTACAACATCTCTTACCTTGCAATAAAAAAATGTATTCTTTGAAAAAATTAACAAAAATAATGTATTCCTCATTTTAAGCTAGCAGATGCACATAAACTTTTATGATCGATGAAAAATACAAATCATTAGCCGAGTTGGAAAAATAATTATTTGTGATTGATAGAATATTTATATATTTTTTATCTCCGATACATGGTTGAGAATTAATTGTATGGTAGAGACAGAAAATGATATTTTTTTGTGTAGTTTAGAAGTTGATATTGTGGTAATACATATTATTCATTTCAAATAAAAATACTAAGAATTTGTCAAAAACCACAGATTTTATTGAAAAATAATAAAAAAAAGATGTTTCTTATGTATTTGAGAAGTTGATATTGTTATAATTATTCATATTAAATAAAAATACTAAGAAATCGTAAAAAACCACAGATTTATTGAAAATAAGATAAGAAAAATAATAAAAAAGATAAGGCTTATCAGAGATTGACAATGGTGTAACAACCGAAACCGGTCTTTCTACTTTTAATAAAATCTGTGGTTTTGACAATTTCCTAGTCTTTTTATTTAATAAGAAAATGTTATTTTTGTCTTTATAATATTTTAGGATTTTACTTTACTGTCTTCCTTCTGTGTATTTTATGTATAAATCGAACATATCGATTGCATATCAAGAGTTATTGTATCATTTTTTCAAATTGTAATATTATTGAAAACCTTATCACAAAATAATGCAGGCCTAATGTGGACACTTAGATGTAGAAGCTCTTCTTGGAGAAAGTATCTAACCATGGTAATTTTCATAATCTGTTTTTGAAAAGAGATCCGATTAAGTTCTTAATAAGAATGAGCAAATTTTACGAATACAATGCTCGTTCACAACGGATTTTGCTTCTCATTTTCATAATTGGATTAAAATCTTGCCTTGCATGACAATAAAGTGAATGGGGTACATTGTTGTTCCAATTTATTCAACGTTCAATGTATTTTGTGTGTTAAGTCCCTCACTGTTGGATTCTTATATGATTAATTGAAGATATTGAAATTTGAGTTGTTAGCTTACAGAAGATGGATCTTCCAAGCTGTGTAATCTTTTAAAGACTAATTTATATTGTGAGCAAAGTTTGAAATTAAATAAACTCGACAATTATCATATTATATTATTTTTCTGTGCATTTATATTTGTTTATCAAGTACTTGTATTATTGATAAAACTGAACATCCGTAGATTATCATCTATCAACAGAATTGTATCGTTTGTACTGCTGTTATTAGCTTAACCCTAAAGAGACACACTGGGGTGTTTCACACCCCAAGGATTTTTTTTTCTGTTCTGCTGTTGACAATATCAAACAGATGGGAATTTATGCCCTGTCTAAATTAGGTTTGAAGCATTGTCAACTGCTCTCCACCACTTCCAGTCAGTATAATAGCATTCTACAAGGTCACCAGCTCATCTTGTTCTTTGTTTGGGGTGTCTAACACCCCAGAGTGTCTTTTACGTAGGACTTTTATCATATACTTTTTTAGAAAGATTCACTTGTATTGACCACTACAAATGTGGTATGGGATGATGGATCAGATTGGAATAAATGCTATGATTCTCTACAACTTGAGGTTCAAAACAATAAAATTAAGAGACGTGAGTTTTTGATGAAGTTGTCATTGACAATGATCAAGTCATTCCTTCAAACCAGATTAGGAGCTCCAACACTCAGGCGGAACATACGTACTTCTAAAATTAGTATAAATATTGATAAGCACTTTCGATTTCTGTATGCACTTGGAACAAAAATGATTAAGAAATGATGAAGTATGGGCTAAGTACTTTTTTCTCTATATATTATTCAAAGAAACATGCAAAATTAAATTGGGGTGTTCAACACCCCAGTGTGACTGTGACTGTGTTAGCATAAAGTAAGTGTGTCTCTGTAGGGTTAAAAACCAATGTCTTATTTTGAGAACTTGTGGCTGGAGCTCAAGGCTTCTTTTTCCAGTCACGCCAAAAACCTTTGTAATTTAATGATATTTTTACATTTTTACTTGTAAAAATATTTCTAGTATTTGGCAATAGAATCATGCAAAGAAATAATTTTAATTCATCACATTCTATTGGAGAACACAGCACATTTTTGAATTTCAAGCCATTAGAGCTCATACATACAAGTTATTCGAAACATCAATTCAAAAAATACATATCAGTTTCTAGTCTCCATTTTCTGCATAGAATGAAAATAAGGACAATTTGCTACTCCATCACACCACTACCTCCGTAAACAAAGCCGTAGTGCATTCGTGTGACGTCAGCACAGGTAGGGCTCCTACACCAATAAAAATTTGTTGATTTAAGCCGATCTATATCAGCTAGTGTTTTTATTAGTGTAGGAGCCCTACCTGTGCTGACGTCACACGAATGCACTATGGCTTTGTACACGGAGGTAGTGATCACACTCAAGCTGGGTTTACACCAAAGTTATTAACAAAATGTTAGTAGCTTAATTCTTATAGATTCTATTAGATTGAACGGAACTTGACAAACACATATGTTCATCATGTGTATGATAAGTTATGTTAAATCTAATAGAATCTTTGAAGATTAAGTTATCAATTTTGGTGTAAACGCAGCTTGAACCTCTCATGAAGTTACATGATGAGGATGGACATCATTTTTGGAATGGGAAAAAACTTTTTACAAGCCTCGAATTTCAAATATTCCCAACATATCTGATCAAAACCTTTCACAGAACATATTCCTAGATTTTCATATCGAAGATCTGTCAAGTAGATAGTTTTTGAATCAGTTTGGGACAAAAAAACAAACATTAATTTGTAGCCATATAGACCTAGATGGATATAAATAAAAATAGAAATCTAAGTACCCTTTTTAAAATTTCTTTAGTCACAACATATATGTTTCGTCTGTATGATGCCATAAATTAAATTAATCATAGCCACCTCTAATACAAGGCCCCGGCCTACGATACTGCAACGTCGCAGTGTAGGCTAAGAATCTAATACATGATTGGTGAAGAAGATCAACCGGTATTTTTTTAAATCTTTTTCACCAATCATGTATTAGATTCTAGGCCTACACTGCAACGTTGCAATATCGTAGGCCGGGGCCTTGTATTAGAGGTGGCTATGCATTAATACTACGGTATGGCATCATAATTTATAATGGCACTAGCCGTCAGGCTCGCTTCGCTCGCCATATCCGTCTAGCCAGGGGGCTCCGCCCCCTGGACCCCCGACTGGATCGTCCAAGAATAAGATCAGCAGGCTCGCTTCGCTCGCCTGCATTTTTTCATTTTTATCATATTATATTAGGACAATCCAGTCGGGGGTCCAGACTAAACGTCTGGCTAAACAGATATGGCGAGCGAAGCGAGCCTGACGGCTAGTAATATAATATTCCCAGGATTGAAGTAGCAGTGCCCAATCAATTTTTCCGCGATAAATGCATTTAAATCTTCAACTTGGTGCCAACCTAACAAAATCAACTCAAACTTAATGCCAACCTGACAAAATTATTAATTTAGTTGCCAGTTAACAACTGTTTCGAAGAGGTACTCTATCTAGATTATAGTTCTATAGTAACATATGATATGGAAATTTCAATTCTAATTAAGAGATTGGGAGAAGAAGAATATACATGCTAAAAGACGAACTTTAAACCCTTAAAAATAACCCTTAGAGTTGAAATATTGCCAAAAGATTTCTTAGTGCGCCTCTAAAGGGCCAACTGAACATACCTACGGTACCAAATTTGAACGTTTTTGGTCCGGTAGATTTTCAGTTCTGCGAGTGAGTGAGTGAGTGAGTGAGTGAGTGAGTGAGTGAGTGAGTCAGTCAGTCAGTCAGTGAGTGAGTGCCATTTCGCTTTTATATAATTATATAGAAGATAGATCATACAGCCGAAACATATTGTGACTAAAGAAATTTAAAAAAGGGTAATTGGATTTCTATTTTTATTTATATCCATCTAGGTCTATATGGCTACAAATTAATGTCATTTTATTTATTTTCCAATCACTTGATAATGGCATCATACAGCCGAAATATGCTGTGAATAAATAAATTTTAAAAAGGGTACTTAGAATTCCATTTTTATTCATATTCAAGAGTAGCCCTAAATAATAAAAGACGACCTAGATGGTTCTACAACTCAACATACGGATAGAGATGAAATTAATAACTATGATGTTTGATCTTTGATAATGGAACTCATTCATGAATATTTCTCTGCGATTTGTATCGTGAGTGCTTTTATCATATATTGATATAGTTATTTGTGCAACTAGTGCGCAAAGTGTCAGTTTGCTGCACCGAAAGAAACGTTCACGCCCGAGCCGTAGGCGAGGGCGGAATGGTTTCTTGAGTGCAGCAGAGGAACTTTGCGCACGTATTTCACATTAAGTTTTTCCTACAGTTACCATTGAATATGAAAAGTGGGTAATTATGGGTAAAATTGCCTGAAATCCATCAAATGTTTTTCTGTGTAATTTTATTATTGATAAAAACCTTAATCCTAAAATCCTAAAGTCCTCGTTGTCCTTGGTTATAATATATAATGAATAATAATTAGCGCGTTGTGCTTCGTAGCACCTCTGCTCACTATAGCAGCCCAGTCACTGTTACCAACTTCATTTTGATTTTGCTGCACTGTTGCTCCATATAACCTACTAAGTATTTTGCGTTGCCATGTTGCAAATCTGGAGTGCAGAAAAATTTTTCCCGCACTAGAGCGGAAAAGTGATTCTTTGCGTTCTGTAATCAGTGCAGCAATGGCCACTTTTCAACGTAACTGTAGGAAAAAATATTAGAATTAGCGGGTGCATTAATTATTATCATTATTATGATAGTAGGTGCCTTAAATTATCAGTAGCCTATAACAATTAGTAGCCTGCCTATTATTTGTTAGACAGGCCTATAGGGTAGTGTTATTATTGATGCTTAAAGCTCCCTCAACTGATTTCATAAATGATGTTCAGAACTTTATAGCATGCTTTTTGTCTGAAGACAGTGTTCTGAGTCCTGATATTTTAGTGAAGGCTCAGTAGGATGATATAAGCATCAAATGGAGACCATACAATTGGATTGATTGATTCATTCATAAGCTCCAACTTTTGGATGTTGGCGAATACGTCACCAGGTTCATCGCTCTTCAGGCTACACGACTCCATAGAGACTGTCGCTGTCATTCTACCAGCTGTTCGGCGGATGACAACTGTACAATAAGTACATCATTGAAATGATAGGGAGAGAAAAAATAAAGTGAACTTGTGTTATTCCTCTCCCAAAATTAGATAATAATATTCATAATATTATTACTTTCCTTGCCCTACTACCATAGGTAAGGAAAGTATTGCTTTCCAAAAAAAATTAAGGTACCCCAATTTCAAGTTTTCTATACGTTTCAAGGTCCCCTGAGTCCAAAAACATGATTTTTGGGTATTGGTCTGTGTGTGTGTATGTGTGTGTGTGTGTGTGTGTATGTGTGTGTGTGTGTGTGTGTGTGTGTGTGTGTGTGTGTGTGTGTGTGTGTGTGTGTGTGTGTGTATGTTTGTGTGTGTGTGTATGTGTGTATGTCTGTGAAGACGATAACTACATTCCTAATTAACTGATTGACTTGAAATTTTGAAATTAAGGTCCTTATACCATGAGGACCCGACAAAATAAAATAAAATATCAATAAAATTCAATTCAAGATGGCGGAAAAAATGGCGGATAATTACTAAAAAACCATGTTTTTCACGTTTTTCTCGAAAATGGCTCTAACGATTTTCATAAGTCTCATTTCAGGGAAAATTTCAGTAGCTCCGTAATATTCTTGAGAAAAGTGACAGTTACTAAAAAACCATGTTTTTCACGATTTTCTCAAAAACGGCTCTAACGATTTTTTTTTCAAATCTATACCCTGTATAGCTATTTATTAGCTCTATCAACTGACATGAGTCTTTTTCCTGGGGTACTAATGGGGGGTCCACCCAATCCTTGAGATATGGACTTTGTAACCTCCTTCTCGTGCATGAGATAGGTAGGTACACGGTTTTTACTTTTTCTTCTTCCATATACCGTGGGTACGGTAGGTAGAGCAGTTTATAAAAAGAACACAGTCATAGTCAAGATATTTCATCTGTAGAACAGCTGTTTTGACGAATTTCAAAAAAAAAATAATCGAATTTCACAATTTACATAAAGGAAAAAGTACTCTGAAAACAATTGTATATACACATATACAGTAGTCAGATCGTAGTTGCAAATATGTTGCCGTCAATCGTCATTATGTTATTCCCCTAAATTATTCTCGTTTGATAATGAGGCTTATAGTTCAATGAGCAAGGAAAGTTGTGTGAGTGTACCACACCAGATTTTTCTCATAATTTTGATGATGTACTAATTGTATGAATAAATAGATAAATGTATGAATATTTAACTCGCCATCCAATAATATGAAATAAAATTCATATCAACACTTTTAAATCCAAACAGATCATCATTTTCCATTTCAGGAAAATACCAGAGGATGTAACAACTACACAGACTCCCTCACTGGAGACAAATCGAACCACCAACATGACAGATGCTGAAAATAGCACGGACATTGATGGCACTTTCACGACCCCTCCAGATGCTGAACCCTGGCTTGTCTTATGTAATCGTATTCCAGCACATATGATTATTGACATCATTTACGATGGAAAAGTGAACAAATTTGGTCGCCATTCTATAATAGGAGTTCATGTCGAGTAAGTACATTTAGGCTACTATTGTAATATAGTGAATATTGAGAGGTTTGAATTGTAGTTTTTTGTGCCTTTTTCTCAGGTTGTTGAACTGATTAAAATTGAACTAAATTTTTCCAATATGAACTCTAGTAAACCATTTAGGCTACTATTGTAATATAGTGAATATTGAGAGGTTTGAATATTGTAGTTTTTTGTGCCTTTTTCTCAGGTTGTTGAACTGATTAAAATTGAACTAAATTTTCCCAATATGAACTCTAGTAAACCTTGTTTTTGATTGTTAAAGAATATATTCATATACCAAGTGAGCACCTGAATTTTGCATTGGCATAAAAGATTTGCTAACTTGCTTCTTATTCATCCAAATTATTGCAGTCTTCTAACATTTACATAGTACTGGCTTGGATTTCGTAATGAAATTAATGCAAACGTATTTAGAAATGTATTTGAGCCGTGCGACCCCACGACGTTTTAACCTGAAATTAGGCCAGGCACTCCACATGTTTTCTTGCAAATCGAAAAATTTGAGTGGAAGAACGGCAGTTCTAGTCGAGTCGTCACCGCGAGAAGATGTAGTCATAGAGCTTGTCTCGGCCTCTAAACTAGGCTTCGTCCTATTTTAAAGGAAAATATTATTATTTTTATTTTGTATAATTTGAAAGCATGTAGTTTGAAAAATAGTACCGTATTCAAAATGTAAACGTGAGTGATTGTGAGTGCCGATTTATTTGTTAAATTTTCGATTGCATGGTGAGTGCCAAAATTATTTTATCAAGCTCAAATAGATTGACCACATAAGTTGACCGAGGCCCTAAATTTATTGTAGAGTGAGTTAGCAAATTCTTGTCTAAATACCAATCATGAATCATTGCCATAAAG